>NW_024376358.1:0-72007 GCF_016808335.1 Panicum virgatum
TGTGAAAATTCTAACAAGACATCGTGGCACAAACTTTTGCATTAATTGCACCAGTTTGGCGCGTTTCGTGCAAAGCGAAACGTTCCCAAATGCACTCGAACGGAAAAAAATGCACCAAAACATGAGTTTATGTTCAATGGTGTGGATCGGAGTGTTAGTTGCGAAAAAATTCTAACAAACATCGTGGCACGAACTTTTGCATTAATTGCACTAGTTTGGCGCGTTTTGCAGCAAGTTCGTGTAGTAGCAAAACGGTTCCAAATGCACCCACGGAAAAGAAATGCACCAAAAGAGGAGTTTATGGTCCAATGGTGTGGATCGTGAGCATTAGTTACGATAAATTATGACACGACTTTGTGGCACGAACTTTTACATTAATTGCAACAGTCTGGCGCAATTTGCAACCAAGTTTCGAGCAGTAGCGAATGGTCACAAATGCACTCAAAGGGAATGAAACGCACCAAAACATGAGTTTAGGATCCAATGGTGGCGGATCGGGAGCGTCGTTGCGAAAAATTCTGACACGACATTTATGGGCACGAACTTTTGCATTAATTCACCAGTTTGGCGTGTTTTCGTGCAATAGCGAAACGGTCCAAATGCACCCAACGGAAAGAAACGCACCAAAACATGAGTTTTAGGGTCCAATGGTATGGATCATGAGCGTTCGTTGCGAAAAATTATGACACGACTTCGTGGCACGAACTCTTACATTAATTGCACCCAGTTTGGAGCGTTCTGCACCAAGTTTCGTGCAGTAGCAAAACGGTTCCAAATGCACCCAAACGGAAAGAAACGCACCAAAACATGAGATTAGCGCTCATTGGTATGGATCAGCAGCGTTCATTGTTCATTCTAACAAGACATCACGGCACGAACTTTTGTATTAATTGCACCAGTTTGGCGCGTTTTGCGACAAGTTTCGTGTCATAGCAAAATGGTTCCAAATGCACCCAAACAGAAAGAAACGCACCAAAACATGAGTTTAGGGTCCAATGGTGTGGATCGGGAGTGTTGTTGCGAAAAATTCCGACATGACTTCGTGGCACGAACTTTTGCATTAATTGCACTAGTTTCGCGTGTTTTGTGGCAAGTTTCGTGTAGTAGCAAAACGGTTCCAAATGTACCCAAACGTTAAGAAATGCACCAAAACATGAGTTTAGGGTCCAATGATGTGGATCGGGAGTGTCGTTGCGAAAAATTCTGAAACGACATTATAGCACGAACTTTTGCAATAATTGCACCAGTTTGGCGTGTTTTCGTGCAATAGCAAAACGGTCCCAAATGCACCCAAACGGAAAGAAACGCACCAAAACATGAGTTTAGGGTCCAATGGTATGGATCGTGAGAGTTCGTTGTGAAAAACTATGACACGACTTCGTGGCATGAACTCTTACATTAATTGCACCAGTCTGGCGCGTTATGCACCAAGTTTCATGGAATATCGAAACGGTCCCAAATGCACCCAAATGGAAAGAAATGCACCAAAACATGAGATTAGGGTCTAATGGTATGGATCGGGAGCGTTCATTGTGAAAAATTCTTACAAGACATCGTGGCACGAACTTTTGCAATAATTGCACCAGTTTGGTGCGTTTTCGTGCAATAGCGAAACGCTCCCAAATGCACCCGAACGGAAAAAATGTACTAAAACATGAGTTTAGGGTCCAATGGTGTGGATCGTGAGCGTTCATTGCGAAAAATTATGACACGACTTCGTGGCACGGAGTTTTACATTAATTGCACCAGTCTGGCGCGTTATGCACCATGTTTCGTGCAATAGCGAAACGGTCCCAAATGTACCCGAACAGAAAGAAACGCACCAAAACATGAGTTTAGGTCCCAATGGTGTCGATCGTGAGTGTTCGTTGCGAAAAATAATGACCCGACTTCGTGGCACGAACTATTACATTAATTGCACTAGTTTGGAGCGTTATGCACCAAGTTTCGTGCAGTAGCAAAACGGTCCCAAATGAACCCAAACGGAAATAAACGCACCAAAACATGAGATCAGGGCCCAATGATATGGATCGGGAGCATTCATTGTTCATTCTAACAAGACATCACGGCACAAACTTTTGCATTAATTGCACCAGTTTGGCGCATTTTCGTGCAATAGCGATACGGTCCCAAATGCACCCGAACGGAAAAAACGCACAAAAACATGAGTTTAGGTTCCAATGGTGTGGATCGTGAGTGTTTGTTGCGAAAAATTATGACCCGACTTCGTGGCACGAACTTTCACATTAATTGCACTAGTCTGGCATGTTTTGCACCAAGTTTCGTGCAATAGCGAAACGGTCCCAAATGAACCCAAACGGAAAGAAACGCACCAAAACATGAGATTAGGGCCCAATGGTATGGATCGGGAGCGTTCATTGTTCATTCTAACAAGACATCACGGTACGAACTTTTGCATTAATTGCACCAGTTTGGCGCGTTTTGCGGCAAGTTTCGTGTAGTAGCGAAACGGTTCCAAATGTACCCAAACGTAAAGAAATGCACCAAAACATGAGTTTAGGGTCCAATGGTATGGATCGGGAGCGTTCGTTGTGAAAAAATCTAACAAGACATCGTGGCACGAACTTTTGCATTAGTTGCACCAGTTTGGCGCGTTTTCGTGCAATAGCGAAACGTTCCCAAATGCACCCGAACAGAAAAAAAAAATGCACCAAAACATGAGTTTACGGTCCAATGGTGTGGATCGTGAGAGTTCATTGCGAAAAATTATGACACGACTTCGTAGCACGAACTTTTACATTAATTGCACCAGTCTGGCGCGTTATGCACAATGTTTCGTGCAATAGCGAAACTGTCCCAATTGCACCCGAATGGAAAAAAACGCACCAAAACATGAGTTTAGGTTCCAATGGTGTGGATCGTGAGTGTTCGTTGCGAAAAATGATGACCCGACTTTGTGGCACGAACTATTACATTAATTGCACCAATCTGGCGCGTTATGCACCAAGTTTCATGCAATAATGGTCCCAAATGAACCCAAATGGAAAGAAATGCACCAAAACATGATATTAGGGTCTAATGGTACCAATCGGGAGCGTTCGTTGTGAAAAATTCTAACAAGACATCGTGGCACAAACTTTTGCATTAATTGCACCAGTTTGGCGCGTTTTCGTGCAATAGCGAAACGTTCCCAAATGCACTCGAACGGAAAAAAATGCACCAAAACATGAGTTTACGGTCCAATGGTGTGGATCGTGAGCGTTCATTGCGAAAAAATATGACACGACTTTGTGGCACGGAGTTTTACATTAATTGCACCAGTTTGGCGCGTTATGCACAATGTTTCGTGCAATAGCGAAACTGTCCCAATTGCACCCGAATGGAAAAAAACGCACCAAAACATGAGTTTAGGTTCCAATGGTGTGGATCGTGAGTGTTCGTTGCGAAAAATGATGACCCGACTTTGTGGCACGAACTATTACATTAATTGCACCAATCTGGCGCGTTATGCACCAAGTTTCATGCAATAATGGTCCCAAATGAACCCAAATGGAAAGAAATGCACCAAAACATGATATTAGGGTCTAATGGTACCAATCGGGAGCGTTCGTTGTGAAAAATTCTAACAAGACATCGTGGCACAAACTTTTGCATTAATTGCACCAGTTTGGCGCGTTTTCGTGCAATAGCGAAACGTTCCCAAATGCACTCGAACGGAAAAAAAATGCACCAAAACATGAGTTTACGGTCCAATGGTGTGGATCGTGAGCGTTCATTGCGAAAAAATATGACACGACTTTGTGGCACGGAGTTTTACATTAATTGCACCAGTTTGGCGCGTTATGCACAATGTTTCGTGCAATAGCGAAACGGTCCCAATTGCACCCGAACAGAAAAAACGCACCAAAACTTGAGTTTAGGTTGCAATGGTGTGGATCGTGAGTGTTAGTTATGAAAAATTATGACCCGACTTCGTGGCACGAACTCGTACATTAATTGCACCAATCTGGCGCGTTATGCACCAAGTTTCATGCAATAGCGGTCCCAAATGCACCCAAATGGAAAGAAATTCACCAAAACATGAGATTAGGGTCTAATGGTATGGATCGGGAGCGTTTGTTGTGAAAAAATCTAACAAGACATCGTGGCACGAACTTTTGCATTAATTGCACCAGTTTGGCGCGTTTTCGTGCAATAGCGAAACGTTCCCAAATGCACCCAAACAGAAAAAAATGCACCAAAACATGAGTTTACGGTCCAATGGTGTGGATCGTGAGCATTCACTGCGAAAAATTATGGCACGACTTTGTGGCACGGAGTTTTACACCAGTCTGGCGCGTTATGCACCATGTTTCGTGTAATAGCGAAGCGGTCCCAAATGCACCCGAATGGAAAGAAACGCACCAAACACATGAGTTTAGGGTCCAATTGTGTGGATCGGGAGTGTTAGTTGCGAAAAATTCTAACAAAACATCGTGGCACGAACTTTTGCATTAATTGCACTAGTTTGGCGCGTTTTGCAGCAAGTTTCGTGTAGTAGCAAAACGGTTCCAAATGACACCCAACGGAAAGAAACACACCAAAAGATGAGTTTATGGTCCAATGGTGTGGATCGTGAGCATTAGTTGCGATAAATTATGACACGACTTTGTGGCTCGAACTTTTACATGAATTGCACCAGTCTGGCGCATTTTGCACCAAGTTTCGAGCAGTAGCGAAATGGTCACAAATGCACTCAAAGGGAATGAAACGCACCAAAACATGAGTTTAGGATCCAATGGTGTGGATCGGGAGCGTCGTTGCGAAAAATTCTGACACGACATTATGGCACGAACTTTTGCATTAATTTCACCAGTTTGGCGTGTTTTCGTGCAATAGCGAAACGGTCCCAAATGCACCCAAACGGAAAGAAACGCACCAAAACATGAGTTTAGGGTCCAATGGTATGGATCATGAGCGGTCGTTGCGAAAAATTATGACACGACTTCGTGGCACGAACTCTTACATTAATTGCACCAGTTTGGAGCGTTCTGCACCAAGTTTCGTGCAGTAGCAAAACGGTTCCAAATGCACCCAAACGGAAAGAAACGCACCAAAACATGAGATTAGCGCTCATTGGTATGGATCAGCAGCGTTCATTGTTCATTCTAACAAGACATCACGGCACGAACTTTTGTATTAATTGCACCAGTTTGGCGCGTTTTGCGACAAGTTTCGTGTCATAGCAAAATGGTTCCAAATGCACCCAAACAGAAAGAAACGCACCAAAACATGAGTTTAGGGTCCAATGGTGTGGATCGGGAGTGTTGTTGCGAAAAATTCCGACATGACTTCGTGGCACGAACTTTTGCATTAATTGCACTAGTTTCGCGTGTTTTGTGGCAAGTTTCGTGTAGTAGCAAAACGGTTCCAAATGTACCCAAACGTTAAGAAATGCACCAAAACATGAGTTTAGGGCCCAATGATGTGGATCGGGAGTGTAGTTGTGAAAAATTCTGAAACGACATTATAGCACGAACTTTTGCAATAATTGCACCAGTTTGGCGTGTTTTCGTGCAATAGCAAAACGGTCCCAAATGCACCCAAACGGAAAGAAACGCACCAAAACATGAGTTTAGGGTCCAATGGTATGGATCGTGAGCGTTCGTTGTGAAAAATTATGACACGACTTCGTGGCATGAACTCTTACATTAATTGCACCAGTCTGGCGCGTTATGCACCAAGTTTCATGCAATATCGAAACGGTCCCAAATGCACCCAAATGGAAAGAAATGCACCAAAACATGAGATTAGGGTCTAATGGTATGGATCGGGAGCGTTCATTGTGAAAAATTCTTACAAGACATCGTGGCACGAACTTTTGCAATAATTGCACCAGTTTGGTGCGTTTTCGTGCAATAGCGAAACATTCCCAAATGCACCCGAACGGAAAAAAATGTACTAAAACATGAGTTTAGGGTCCAATGGTGTGGATCGTGAGCGTTCATTGCGAAAAATTATGACACGACTTCGTGGCACGGAGTTTTACATTAATTGTACCAGTCTGGCGCGTTATGCACCATGTTTCGTGCAATAGCGAAACGGTCCCAAATGTACCCGAACAGAAAGAAACGCACCAAAACATGAGTTTAGGGTCCAATGGTGTGGATCGTGAGCGTTCATTGCGAAAAATTATGACACGACTTCGTGGCACGGAGTTTTACATTAATTGCACCAGTCTGGCGCGTTATGCACCATGTTTCGTGCAATAGCGAAACGGTCCCAAATGTACCCGAACAGAAAGAAACGCACCAAAACATGAGTTTAGGTCCCAATGGTGTCGATCGTGAGTGTTCGTTGCGAAAAATTATGACCCGACTTCGTGGCACGAACTATTACATTAATTGCACTAGTTTGGAGCGTTATGCACCAAGTTTCGTGCAGTAGCAAAACGGTCCCAAATGAACCCAAACGGAAATAAACGCACCAAAACATGAGATCAGGGCCCAATGGTATGGATCTGGAGCATTCATTGTTCATTCTAACAAGACATCACGGCACAAACTTTTGCATTAATTGCACCAGTTTGGCGCATTTTCGTGCAATAGCGATACGGTCCCAAATGCACCCGAACGGAAAAAACGCACAAAAACATGAGTTTAGGTTCCAATGGTGTGGATCGTGAGTGTTTGTTTCGAAAAATTATGACCCGACTTCATGGCACGAACTTTCACATTAATTGCACCAGTCTGGCATGTTTTGCACCAAGTTTCGTGCAATAGCGAAACGGTCCCAAATGAACCCAAACGGATAGAAACACACCAAAACATGAGATTAGGGCCCAATGGTATGGATCGGGAGCGTTCATTGTTCATTCTAACAAGACATCACGGCACGAACTTTTGCATTAATTGCACCAGTTTGGCGCGTTTTGCGGCAAGTTTCGTGTAGTAGCAAAACGGTTCCAAATGTACCCAAACGGAAAGAAATGCACCAAAACATGAGTTTAGGGTCCAATGGTATGGATCGGGAGCGTTCGTTGTGAAAATTTCTAACAAGACATCGTGGCACGAACTTTTGCATTAATTGCACCAGTTTGGCGCGTTTTCGTGCAATAGCGAAACGTTCCCAAATGCACCCAAACGGAAAAAAAATGCACCAAAACATGAGTTTACGGTCCAATGGTGTGGATCGTGAGAGTTCATTGCGAAAAATTATGACACGACTTCGTGGCACGAACTTTTACATTAATTGCACCAGTCTGGCGCGTTATGCACAATGTTTCGTGCAATAGCGAAACAGTCCCAATTGCACCCGAATGGAAAAAAAACGCACCAAAACATGAGTTTAGGTTCCAATGGTGTGGATCGTGAGTGTTCATTGCGAAAAATGATGACCCGACTTTGTGGCACGAACTATTACATTAATTGCACCAATCTGGCGCGTTATGCACCAAGTTTCATGCAATAATGGTCCCAAATGAACCCAAATGGAAAGAAATGCACCAAAACATGATATTAGGGTCTAATGGTACCGATCGGGAGCGTTCGTTGTGAAAAATTCTAACAAGACATCGTGGCACAAACTTTTGCATTAATTGCACCAGTTTGGCGCGTTTTCCTGCAATAGCGAAACGTTCCCAAATGCACCCGAACGGAAAAAAATGCACCAAAACATGAGTTTACGGTCCAATGGTGTGGATCGTGAGCATTCATTGTGAAAAAATATGACACGACTTTGTGGCACGGAGTTTTACATTAATTGCACCAGTTTGGCGCGTTATGCACAATGTTTCGCGCAATAGCGAAACGGTCCCAATTGCACCCGAACAGAAAAAAACGCACCAAAACTTGAGTTTAGGTTGCAATGGTGTGGATCGTGAGTGTTCGTTACGAAAAATTATGACCCGACTTCGTGGCACGAACTCGTACATTAATTGCACCAATCTGGCGCGTTATGCACCAAGTTTCATGCAATAGCGGTCCCAAATGCACCCAAATGGAAAGAAATTCACCAAAACATGAGATTAGGGTCTAATGGTATGGATCGGGAGCGTTTGTTGTGAAAAATTCTAACAAGACATCGTGGCACGAACTTTTGCATTAATTGCACTAGTTTGGCGCGTTTTCGTGCAATAGCGAAACGTTCCCAAATGCACCCGAACAGAAAAAAATGCACCAAAACATGAGTTTACGGTCCAATGGTGTGGATCGTGAGCAGTCACTGCGAAAAATTATGACACGACTTTGTGGCACGGAGTTTTACACTAGTCTGGCGCGTTATGCACCATGTTTCGTGTAATAGCGAAGCGGTCCCAAATGCACCCGAATGGAAAGAAACGCACCAAAACATGAGTTTAGGGTCCAATTGTGTGGATCGGGAGTGTTAGTTGCGAAAAATTCTAACAAAACATCGTGGCACGAACTTTTGCATTAATTGCACTAGTTTGGCGCGTTTTGCAGCAAGTTTCGTGTAGTAGCAAAACGGTTCCAAATGCACCCAACGGAAAGAAATGCACCAAAAGATGAGTTTATGGTCCAATGGTGTGGATCGTGAGCATTAGTTGCGATAAATTATGACACGACTTTGTGGCACGAACTTTTACATTAATTGCACCAGTCTGGCGCATTTTGCACCAAGTTTCGAGCAGTAGCGAAATGGTCACAAATGCACTCAAAGGGAATGAAACGCACCAAAACATGAGTTTAGGATCCAATGGTGTGGATCGGGAGCGTCGTTGCGAAAAATTCTGACACGACATTATGGCACGAACTTTTGCATTAATTTCACCAGTTTGGCGTGTTTTTGTGCAATAGCGAAACGGTCCCATATGCACCCAAACGGAAAGAAACGCACCAAAACATGAGTTTAGGGTCCAATGGTATGGATCATGAGCGTTCGTTGCGAAAAATTATGACACGACTTCGTGGCACGAACTCTTACATTAATTGCACCAGTTTGGAGCGTTCTGCACCAAGTTTTGTGTAGTAGCAAAACGGTTCCAAATGCACCCAAACGGAAAGAAACGCACCAAAACATGAGATTAGCGCTCATTGGTATGGATCAGGAGCGTTCATTGTTCATTCTAACAAGACATCACGGCACGAACTTTTGTATTAATTGCACCAGTTTGGCGCGTTTTGCGACAAGTTTCGTGTCATAGCAAAATGGTTCCAAATGCACCCAAACAGAAAGAAATGCACCAAAACATGAGTTTAGGGTCCAATGGTGTGGATCGGGAGTGTTGTTGCGAAAAATTCCGACATGACTTCGTGGCACGAACTTTTGCATTAATTGCACTAGTTTCGCGTGTTTTGTGGCAAGTTTCGTGTAGTAGCAAAACGGTTCCAAATGTACCCAAACGTTAAGAAATGCACCAAAACATGAGTTTAGGGTCCAATGATGTGGATCGGGAGTGTCGTTGCGAAAAATTCTGAAACGACATTATAGCACGAACTTTTGCAATAATTGCACCAGTTTGGCGTGTTTTCGTGCAATAGCAAAACGGTCCCAAATGCACCCAAACGGAAAGAAACGCACCAAAACATGAGATTAGCGCTCATTGGTATGGATCAGGAGCGTTCATTGTTCATTCTAACAAGACATCACGGCACGAACTTTTGTATTAATTGCACCAGTTTGGCGCGTTTTGCGACAAGTTTCGTGTCATAGCAAAATGGTTCCAAATGCACCCAAACAGAAAGAAACGCACCAAAACATGAGTTTAGGGTCCAATGGTGTGGATCGGGAGTGTTGTTGCGAAAAATTCCGACATGACTTCGTGGCACGAACTTTTGCATTAATTGCACTAGTTTCGCGTGTTTTGTGGCAAGTTTCGTGTAGTAGCAAAACGGTTCCAAATGTACACAAATGTTAAGAAATGCACAAAAACATGAGTTTAGGTTCCAATGGTGTGGATCGTGAGTGTTTGTTGTGAAAAATTATGACCCGACTTCGTGGCACGAACATTCACATTAATTGCACCAGTCTGGCATGTTTTGCACAAAGTTTCGTGCAACAGCGAAACGGTCCCAAATGAACCCAAGCGGGAAGAAACGCACCAAAACATGAGATTAGGGCCCAATGGTATGGATCGGGAGCGTTCATTGTTCATTCTAACAAGACATCACGGCACGAACTTTTGCATTAATTGCACCAGTTGGCGCGTTTTGCGGCAAGTTTCGTGTAGTAGCAAAATGGTTCCAAATGTACCCAAACGGAAAGAAATGCACCAAAACATGAGTTTAGGGTCCAATGGTGTGGATCGGGAGCGTCGTTGCGAAAAATTCTGACACGACATTGTGGCACGAACTTTTGCATTAATTTCACCAGTTTGGTGTGTTTTCGTGCAATAGCGAAACGGTCCCAAATGCACCCAAACGGAAAGAAACGCACCAAAACATGAGTTTAGGTTCCAATGGTATGGATCATGAGCGTTCGTTGTGAAAAATTATGACACGACTTCGTGGCACGAACTCTTACATTAATTGCACCAGTTTGGAGCGTTATGCACCAAGTTTCGTGCAGTAGCAAAACGGTTCCAAATGCACCCAAACGGAGAGAAACGCACCAAAACATGAGTTTAGGGTCCAATGGTGTGGTTCGTGAGTATTCGTTGCGAAAAATTATGACACGACTTCGTGGCACGAACTTTTACATTAATTGCACCAGTCCGGCGCATTATGCACCAAGTTTCGTGCAGTAGCGAAACGGTCCCAAAAGCACCCAAACGGAAAGAAATGCACCAAAACATGAGATTAGCGCCCATTGGTATGGATCGGGAGCGTTCATTGTTCATTCTAACAAGACTTCACGGCACGAACTTTTGGATTAATTGCACCAGTTTGGCGCGTTTTGCGACAAGTTTCGTGTCATAGCAAAATGGTTCCAAATGCACCCAAACAGAAAGAAACGCACCAAAACATGAGTTTAGGGTCCAATGGTGTGGATCGGGAGTGTCGTTGCGAAAAATTCCGACATGACTTCGTGGCACGAACTTTTGCATTAATTGCACTAGTTTCGCGTGTTTAGTGGCAAGTTTCGTGTAGTAGCAAAACGGTTCCAAATGTACCCAAACGTTAAGAAATGCACCAAAACATGAGTTTAGGGTCCTATGATGTGGATCGGGAGTGTCGTTGCGAAAAATTCTGACACGACATTATGGCACGAACTTTTGCAATAATTGCACCAGTTTTGCGCGTTTTTGTGCAATAGCGAAACGTTCCCAAATGCATCCGAATGGAAAAAAATGCACTAAAACATGAGTTTAGGGTCCAATGGTGTGGATCGTGAGCGTTCATTGCGAAAAATTATGACACGACTTCGTGGCACGGAGTTTTACATTAATTGCACCAGTATGGCGCGTTACGCACCATGTTTCGTGCAATAGCGAAACGGTCCCAAATGTACCCGAACAGAAAGAAACGCACCAAAACATGAGTTTAGGTTCCAATGGTGTGGATCGTGAGTTTTCGTTGCGAAAAATTATGACCCGACTTCATGGCACGAACTCTTACATTAATTGCACCAGTTTGGAGCGTTATGCACCAAGTTTCGTGCAGTAGCAAAACGGTCCCAAATGAACCCAAACGAAAATAAACGCACCAAAACATGAGATCAGGGCCCAATGGTATGGATCGGGAGCATTCATTGTTCATTCTAACAAGACATCACGGCACGAACTTTTGCATTAATTGCACCAGTTTGGCGCATTTTCGTGCAATAGCGATACGGTCCCAAATGCACCCGAACGGAAAAAACGCACAAAAACATGAGTTTAGGTTCCAATGGTGTGGATCGTGAGTGTTTGTTGCGAAAAATTATGACCCGACTTCGTGGCACGAACTTTCACATTAATTGCACCAGTCTGGCATGTTTTGCACCAAGTTTCATGCAATAGCGAAACGGTCCCAAATGCACCCAAACGGAAAGAAACGCACCAAAACATGAGTTTAGGGTCCAATGGTATGGATCATGAGCGTTCGTTGTGAAAAATTATGACACGACTTCGTGGCACGAACTCTTACATTAATTGCACCAGTTTGGAGCGTTATGCACCAAGTTTCGTGCAGTAGCAAAACGGTTCCAAATGCACCCAAACGGAGAGAAACGCACCAAAACATGAGTTTAGGGTCCAATGGTGTGGTTCGTGAGTATTCGTTGCCAAAAATTATGACACGACTTCGTGGCACGAACTTTTACATTAATTGCACCAGTCTGGCGCGTCATGCACCAAGTTTCGTGCAGTAGCGAAACGGTCCCAAAAGCACCCAAACAGAAAGAAATGCACCAAAACATGAGATTAGCGCCCATTGGTATGGATCGGGAGCGTTCATTGTTCATTCTAACAAGACTTCACGGCACGAACTTTTGGATTAATTGCACCAGTTTGGCGCGTTTTGCGACAAGTTTCGTGTCATAGCAAAATGGTTCCAAATGCACCCAAACAGAAAGAAACGCACCAAAACATGAGTTTAGGGTCCAATGGTGTGGATCGGGAGTGTCGTTGCAAAAAATTCCGACATGACTTCATGGCACGAACTTTTGCATTAATTGCACAAGTTTCGCGTGTTTAGTGGCAAGTTTCGTGTAGTAGCAAAACGGTTCCAAATGTACCCAAACGTTAAGAAATGCACCAAAACATGAGTTTAGGGTCCAATGATGTGGATCGGGAGTGTCGTTGCGAAAAATTCTGAAACGACATTATAGCACGAACTTTTGCAATAATTGCACCAGTTTGGCGTGTTTTCGTGCAATAGCAAAACGGTCCCAAATGCACCCAAACGGAAAGAAACGCACCAAAACATGAGATTAGCGCTCATTGGTATGGATCAGGAGCATTCATTGTTCATTCTAACAAGACATCACGGCACGAACTTTTGTATTAATTGCACCAGTTTGGCGCGTTTTGCGACAAGTTTCGTGTCATAGCAAAATGGTTCCAAATGCACCCAAACAGAAAGAAACGCACCAAAACATGAGTTTAGGGTCCAATGGTGTGGATCGGGAGTGTTGTTGCGAAAAATTCCGACATGACTTCGTGGCACGAACTTTTGCATTAATTGCACTAGTTTCGCGTGTTTTGTGGCAAGTTTCGTGTAGTAGCAAAACGGTTCCAAATGTACCCAAACGTTAAGAAATGCACAAAAACATGAGTTTAGGTTCCAATGGTGTGGATCGTGAGTGTTTGTTGTGAAAAATTATGACCCGACTTCGTGGCACGAACTTTCACATTAATTGCACCAGTCTGGCATGTTTTGCACAAAGTTTCGTGCAACAGCGAAACGGACCCAAATGAACCCAAGCGGGAAGAAACGCACCAAAACATGAGATTAGGGCCCAATGGTATGGATCGGGAGTGTTCATTGTTCATTCTAACAAGATATCACGGCACGAACTTTTGCATTAATTGCACCAGTTGGCGCATTTTGCGGCAAATTTCGTGTAGTAGCAAAATGGTTCCAAATGTACCCAAACGGAAAGAAATGCACCAAAACATGAGTTTAGGGTCCAATGGTGTGGATCGGGAGCGTCGTTGCGAAAAATTCTGACACGACATTGTGGCACGAACTTTTGCATTAATTTCACCAGTTTGGTGTGTTTTCGTGCAATAGCGAAACGGTCCCAAATGCACCCAAACGGAAAGAAACGCACCAAAACATGAGTTTAGGTTCCAATGGTATGGATCATGAGCGTTCGTTGTGAAAAATTATGACACGACTTCGTGGCATGAACTCTTACATTAATTGCACCAGTTTGGAGCGTTATGCACCAAGTTTCGTGCAGTAGCAAAACGGTTCCAAATGCACCCAAACGGAGAGAAACGCACCAAAACATGAGTTTAGGGTCCAATGGTGTGGTTCGTGAGTATTCGTTGCGAAAAATTATGACACGACTTCGTGGCACGAACTTTTACATTAATTGCACCAGTCTGGCGCGTTATGCACCAAGTTTCGTGCAGTAGCGAAACGGTCCCAAAAGCACCCAAACGGAAAGAAATGCACCAAAACATGAGATTAGCGCCCATTGGTATGGATCGGGAGCGTTCATTGTTCATTCTAACAAGACTTCACGGCACGAACTTTTGGATTAATTGCACCAGTTTGGCGCGTTTTGCGACAAGTTTCGTGTCATAGCAAAATGGTTCCAAATGCACCCAAACAGAAAGAAACGCACCAAAACATGAGTTTAGGGTCCAATGGTGTGGATCGGGAGTGTCGTTGCGAAAAATTCCGACATGACTTCGTGGCACGAACTTTTGCATTAATTGCACTACTTTCGCGTGTTTAGTGGCAAGTTTCGTGTAGTAGCAAAACGGTTCCAAATGTACCCAAACGTTAAGAAATGCACCAAAACATGAGTTTAGGGTCCTATGATGTGGATCGGGAGTGTCGTTGCGAAAAATTCTGACACGACATTATGGCACGAACTTTTGCAATAATTGCACCAGTTTTGCGCGTTTTCGTGCAATAGCGAAACGTTCCCAAATGCATCCGAATGGAAAAAAATGCACTAAAACATGAGTTTAGGGTCCAATGGTGTGGATCGTGAGCGTTCATTGCGAAAAATTATGACACGACTTCGTGGCACGGAGTTTTACATTAATTGCACCAGTATGGCGCGTTACGCACCATGTTTCGTGCAATAGCGAAACGGTCCCAAATGTACCCGAACAGAAAGAAACGCACCAAAACATGAGTTTAGGTTCCAATGGTGTGGATCGTGAGTTTTCGTTGCGAAAAATTATGACCCGACTTCGTGGCACGAACTCTTACATTAATTGCACCAGTTTGGAGCGTTATGCACCAAGTTTCGTGCAGTAGCAAAACGGTCCCAAATGAACCCAAACGGAAATAAACGCACCAAAACATGAGATCAGGGCCCAATGGTATGGATCGGGAGCATTCATTGTTCATTCTAACAAGACATCACGGCACGAACTTTTGCATTAATTGCACTAGTTTGGCGCATTTTCGTGCAATAGCGATACGGTCCCAAATGCACCCGAACGGAAAAAACGCACAAAAACATGAGTTTAGGTTCCAATGGTGTGGATCGTGAGTGTTTGTTGCGAAAAATTATGACCCGACTTCGTGGCACGAACTTTCACATTAATTGCACCAGTCTGGCATGTTTTGCACCAAGTTTCGTGCAATAGCGAAACGGTCCCAAATGCACCCAAACGGAAAGAAACGCACCAAAACATGAGTTTAGGGTCCAATGGTATGGATCATGAGCGTTCGTTGTGAAAAATTATGACACGACTTCGTGGCACGAACTCTTACATTAATTGCACCAGTTTGGAGCGTTATGCACCAAGTTTCGTGCAGTAGCAAAACGGTTCCAAATGCACCCAAACGGAGAGAAACGCACCAAAACATGAGTTTAGGGTCCAATGGTGTGGTTCGTGAGTATTCGTTGCCAAAAATTATGACACGACTTCATGGCACGAACTTTTACATTAATTGCACCAGTCTGGCGCGTTATGCACCAAGTTTCGTGCAGTAGCGAAACGGTCCCAAAAGCACCCAAACAGAAAGAAATGCACCAAAACATGAGATTAGCGCCCATTGGTATGGATCGGGAGCGTTCATTGTTCATTCTAACAAGACTTCACGGCACGAACTTTTGGATTAATTGCACCAGTTTGGCGCGTTTTGCGACAAGTTTCGTGTCATAGCAAAATGGTTCCAAATGCACCCAAACAGAAAGAAACGCACCAAAACATGAGTTTAGGGTCCTATGATGTGGATCGGGAGTGTCGTTGCGAAAAATTCTGACACGACATTATGGCACGAACTTTTGCAATAATTGAACCAGTTTCGCGCGTTTTCGTGCAATAGCGAAACGTTCCCAAATGCATCCGAATGGAAAAAAAATGCACTAAAACATGAGTTTAGGGTCCAATGGTGTGGATCGTGAGCGTTCATTGCGAAAAATTATCACACGACTTCGTGGCACGGAGTTTTACATTAATTGCACCAGTATGGCGCGTTACGCACCATGTTTCGTGCAATAGCGAAACGGTCCCAAATGTACCCGAACAGAAAGAAACGCACCAAAACATGAGTTTAGGTTCCAATGGTGTGGATCGTGAGTGTTCGTTGCAAAAAATTATGACCCGACTTCGTGGCACGAACTCTTATATTAATTGCACCAGTCTGGCGCGTTATGCACCAAGTTTCATGCAATAGCGGTCCCAAATGCACCCAAATGGAAAGAAATTCACCAAAACATGAGTTTAGGGTCCAATGGTGTGGATCGGGAGCGTCGTTGTGAAAAATTCTGACATGACATTATGGCACGAACTTTTGCATTAATTTCACCAGTTTGGCGCGTTTTCGTGCAATAGCGAAACGGTCCCAAATGCACCCAAACGGAAAGAAACGCACCAAAACATGAGTTTAGGGTCCAATGGTATGGATCATGAGCGTTCGTGGCGAAAAATTATGACACGACTTCATGGCACGAACTCTTACATTAATTGCACCAGTTTGGAGCGTTATGCACCAAGTTTCGTGCATTAGCAAAACGGGTCCAAATGCACCCAAACGGAAAGAAACGCACCAAAACATGAGTTTTGGGTCCAATGGTGTGGATCGTGAGCGTTCGTTGCGAAAAATTATGACACGACTTCGAGGCACAAACTTTTACATTAATTGCACCAATCTGGCGCGTTATGCACCAAGTTTCATGCAGTAGCGAAACAGTCCCAAATGCACCCAAATGGAAAGAAATGAACTAAAACATGAGATTAGGGTCTAATGGTATGGATCGGGAGCGTTCGTTGTGAAAAATTCTAACAAGACATCGTGGCACGAACTTTTGCATTAATTGCACCAGTTTGGCGCGTTTTCGTGCAATAGCGAAACGTTCCCAAATGCACCCGAACGGAAAAAAAATGCACCAAAACATGAGTTTACGGTCCAATGGTGTGGATCGTGAGAGTTCATTGCGAAAAATTATGACACGACTTCGTGGCACGAACTTTTACATTAATTGCACCAGTCTGGCGCGTTATGCACAATGTTTCGTGCAATAGCGAAACGGTCCCAATTGCACCCGAATGGAAAAAAACGCACCAAAACATGAGTTTAGGTTCCAATCGTGTGGATCGTGAGAGTTCGTTGCGAAAAATGATGACCCGACTTTGTGGCACGAACTATTACATTAATTGTACCAATCTGGCGCGTTATGCACCAAGTTTCATGCAATAACGGTCCCAAATGAACCCAAATGGAAAGAAATGCACCAAAACATGATATTAGGGTCTAATGGTACCGATCGGGAGCGTTCGTTGTGAAAAATTCTAACAAGACATCGTGGCACAAACTTTTGCATTAATTGCACCAGTTTGGCGCGTTTTCGTGCAATAGCGAAACATTCCCAAATGCACCCGAACGGAAAAAAATGCACCAAAACATGAGTTTACGGTCCAATGGTGTGGATCGTGAGCGTTCATTGCGAAAAAATATGACACGACTTTGTGGCACGGAGTTTTACATTAATTGCACCAGTTTGGCGCGTTATGCACAATGTTTCGTGCAATAGCGAAACGTTCCAATTGCACCCGAACAGAAAAAAACGCACCAAAACTTGAGTTTAGGTTGCAATGGTGTGGATCGTGAGTGTTCGTTACGAAAAATTATGACCCGACTTCGTGGCACGAACTCGTACATTAATTGCACCAATCTGGCGCGTTATGCACCAAGTTTGATGCAATAGCGGTCCCAAATGCACCCAAATGGAAAGAAATTCACCAAAACATGAGATTAGGGTCTAATGGTATGGATCGGGAGCGTTTGTTGTGAAAAATTCTAACAAGACATCGTGGCACGAACTTTTGCATTAATTGCACCAGTTTGGCGCGTTTTCGTGCAATAGAGAAACGTTCCCAAATGCACCCGAACGGAAAAAAATGCACCAAAACATGAGTTTACGGTCCAATGGTGTGGATCGTGAGAATTCACTGCGAAAAATTATGACACGACTTTGTGGCACAGAGTTTTACACCAGTCTGGCGCGTTATGCACCATGTTTCGTGTAATAGCGAAGCGGTCCCAAATGCACCCGAACGGAAAGAAACGCACCAAAACATGAGTTTATGTTCCAATGGTGTGGATCGTGAGTGTTCGTTGCGAAAAATTATGACCCGACTTCATGGCACGAACTCTTACATTAATTGCACCAGTTTGGAGCGTTATGCACCAAGTTTAGTGCATTAGCAAAACGGTCCCAAATGAACCCAAACAGAAATAAACGCACTAAAACAAGATTTTAGGGCCCAATAGTATGGATCGGGAGTGTTCATTGTTCATTCTAACAAGTCATCACGGCACGAACTTTTGCATTAATTGCACCTGTTTGGTGCATTTTCGTACAATAGCGAAACGGTCCCAAATGCACCCGAACGGAAAAAAACGCACCAAAACATGAGTTTAGGTTCCGATGGTGTGGATCGTGGGTGTTCGTTGCGAATAAATTATGACCCGACTTCGTCGCACGAAGTTTCACATTAATTACACCAGTCTGGCATGTTTTGCACCAAGTTTCGTGCAGTAGCGAAATGGTCCCAAATGAACCCAAACGGAAAGAAACGCACCAAAACTTGAGATTAGGGCCCAATGGTATGGATCGGGAGCGTTCATTGTTCATTCTAACAAGACATCATGGCACGAACTTTTGCATTAATTGCACCAGTTTGGCGCGTTTTGCGGCAAGTTTCGTATAGTAGCAAAACGGTTCCAAATGTACCCAAACGGAAAGAAATGCACCAAAACATGAGTTTAGGGTCCAATGGTGTGGATCGGGAGCGTCGTTGCGAAAAATTCTGACACGACATTATGGCACGAACTTTTGCATTAATTTCACTAGTTTTGCGTGTTTTCGTGCAATAGCGAAACGGTCCCAAATGCACCCAAACGGAAAGAAACGCACCAAAACATGAGTTTAGGGTCCAATGGTATGGATCATGAGCGTTCGTTGCGAAAAAATTGTGACACGACTTCGTGGCACGAACTCTTACATTAATTGCACCAGTTTGGAGCGTTCTGCACCAAGTTTCGTGCAGTAGCAAAACGGTTCCAAATGCACCCAAACGGAAAGAAACGCACCAAAACATGAGTTTAGGGTCCAATGGTGTGGATCGTGAGTGTTCGTTGCGAAAAATTATGACACGACTTCGAGGCACAAACTTTTACATTAATTGCACCAATCTGGCGCGTTATGCACCAAGTTTCATGCAGTAGCGAAACGGTCCCAAATGCACCCAAATGGAAAGAAATGAACCAAAACATGAGATTAGGGTCTAATGGTATGGATCAGGAGCGTTCGTTGTGAAAAATTCAAACAAGACATCGTGGCACGAACTTTTGCATTAATTGCTCTAGTTTGGCGCGTTTTCGTGCAATAGCGAAACGTTCCCAAATGCACCCGAACGGAAAAAAATGCTCCAAAACATGAGTTTACGGTCCAATGGTGTGGATCGTGAGCGTTCATTGCGAAAAATTATGACACGACTTCGTGGAATGAACTTTTACATTAATTGCACCAGTTTGGCGCGTTATGCACAATGTTTCGTGCAATAGCGAAACGGTCCCAATTGCACCCGAACAGAAAAAAACACACCAAAACATGAGTTTAGGTTCCAATGGTGTCGATCGTGAGTGTTCGTTGCGAAAAATTATGACCCGACTTCGTGGCACGAACTCTTACATTAATTGCACCAGTTTGGAGCGTTATGCACCAA
This sequence comes from Panicum virgatum, assembly GCF_016808335.1. NCBI lineage: Eukaryota > Viridiplantae > Streptophyta > Magnoliopsida > Poales > Poaceae > Panicum > Panicum virgatum. Next base: position 19,688 of record NW_024376358.1, read on the forward strand.
GTTTCGTGCAGTAGCAAAACGGTCCCAAATGAACCCAAACGGAAATAAACGCACCAAAACATGAGATTAGGGCCCAATGGTATGGATCGGGAGCGTTCATTGCTCATTCTAACAAGACATCACGGCACGAACTTTTGCATTAATTGCACCAGTTTGGCGCATTTTCGTGCAATAGTGATACGGTCCCAAATGCACCCGAACGGAAAAAAACGCACCAAAACATGAGTTTAGGTTCCAATGGTGTGGATCGTGAGTGTTCGTTGCGAAAAAATATGACCCGACTTCGTGGCACGAACTTTCACATTAATTGCACCAGTCTGGCATGTTTTGCACCAAGTTTCGTGCAGTAGCGAAACGGTCACAAATGAACCCAAACGGAAACAAACACACAAAACATGAGATTAGGGCCCAATGGTATGGATCGGGAGCGTTCATTGTTCATTCTAACAGGACATCACGGCACGAACTTTTGCATTAATTGCACCAGTTTGGCGCGTTTTGCGGCAAGTTTCGTGTAGTAGCAAAACGGTTCCAAATGTACCCAAACGGAAAGAAATGCACCAAAACTTGAGTTTAGGGTCCAATGGTGTGGATCGGGAGCGTCGTTGCGAAAAATTCTGACACCACATTATGGCACGAACTTTTGCATTAATTTCACCAGTTTGGCGTGTTTTCGTGCAATAGCGAAATGGTCCCAAATGCACCCAAACAGAAAGAAACGCACCAAAACATGAGTTTAGGTTCCAATGGTATGGATCGGGAGTGTTCATTGTTCATTCTAACAAGACATCATTGCATGAACTTTTGCATTAATTGCACCTGTTTGGCGCATTTTCGTGCAATAGCGAAACGGTCCCAAATGCACCCGAACGGAAAAAAATGCACCAAAACATGAGTTTAGGTTCCGATGGTGTGGATCGTGGGTGTTCGTTGCGAATAAATTATGACCCGACTTCGTCGCACGAAGTTTCACACTAATTGCACCAGTCTGGCATGTTTTGCACCAAGTTTCGTGCAGTAGCGAAACGGTCCCAAATGAACCCAAACGGAAAGAAACGCACCAAATCATGAGATTAGGGCCCAATGGTATGGATCGAGAGCGTTCATTGTTCATTCTAACAAGACATCACGGCACGAACTTTTGCATTAATTGCACCAATTTGGCGCATTTTGCGGCAAGTTTCGTGTAGTAGCAAAACGGTTGCAAATGTACCCAAACGGAAAGAAATGCACCAAAACATGAGTTTAGGGTCCAATGGTGTGGATCGGGAGCGTCGTTGCGAAAAATTCTGACACGACATTATGGCACGAACTTTTGCATTAATTTCACCAGTTTGGCGCGTTATGCACCAAGTTTCGTGCAGTAGCAAAACGGTTCCAAATGCACCCAAACGGAAAGAAACGCACCAAAACATGAGTTTATGGTCCAATGGTGTGGATCGTGAGCGTTCGTTGCGAAAAATTATGACACGACTTCGAGGCACAAACTTTTACATTAATTGCACCAATCTGGCGCGTTATGCACCAAGTTTCATGCAGTAGCGAAACGGTCCCAAATGCACCCAAATGGAAAGAAATGAACCAAAACGTGAGATTTGGGTCTAATGGTATGGATCGGGAGCGTTCGTTGTGAAAAATTCAAACAAGACATCGTGGCACAAACTTTTGCATTAATTGCACCCGAACGGAAAAAAACGCACCAAAACATGAGTTTGGGTTCCAATGGTGTGGATCGTGAGTGTTCGTTGCGAAAAATTATGACCCGACTTCTTGGCACGAACTCTTACATTAATTGCACCAGTTTGGAGCGTTATGCACCAAGTTTCGTGCAGTAGCAAAACGGTCCCAAATGAACCCAAACGGAAATAAACGCACCAAAACATGAGATTAGGGCCCAATGGTATGGATCGGGACGTTCATTGTTCATTCTAACAAGACATCACGGCACGAACGGAAAGAAACGCACCAAAACAAAGAGTTTAAGGTCCAATGGTGTGCATCGTGTGCTTTCGTTGCGAAAAATTATGACACGACTTCGTGGCACGAACTTTTACATTAATTGCACCAGTCTGGCGCGTTTTGCCTCAAGTTTCGTGCAGTACCGAAACGGTCACAAATGCACCCAAACGGAAAGAAACGCACGAAAACATGAGTTTAGGATCCAATGGTGTGGATCGGGAGCGTTAGTTGCGATAAATTCTAACAAGACATCATGGCACAAACTTTTTCATTAATAGCACTAGTTTGGCGCGTTTTGCAGCAAGTTTCGTGTAGTAGCAAAATGGTTTTGAATGCACCCAAACGGAATGAAACGCACCAAAACATGAGTTTAGGGTCCAATGGTGTGGATCGGGAGCGTTCGTTGTGAAAAATTCCAACACGACTTTGTGGCACGAACTTTTGCATTAATGAACCAGTTTGGCGCGTTTTGCAGCAAGTTTCGTGCAGTAGCAAAACGGTTCCAAATGCACCCAAACAGAAAGTAACGCACCAAAACATGAGTTTAGGGTCCAATGGTGTGGATCGGCAGCATCGTTGCAAAAAATTCTGACACGACTTTATGGCACGAACTTTTGCATTAATTTCACCAGTTTGGCATGTTTTGCAGCAAGTTTCGTGCAGTAGCGAACAGTTTCAAATGCACCCAAACGGAAAGGAAGGCACCAAAACATGAGACTAGGGTCCAATGGTATGGATCCGAAGCGTTCGTTGTGAAAAATTCTAAGAAGACATCATGGCACGAACTTTTGCATTAATTGTGCCAGTTTGGCGCATTTTCGTGCAGTAGCGAAACGGTTCCGAATGCACCCGAACAGAAATAAACACACCAAAAGAAGAGTTTAAGGTCCAATGGTGTACATCGTGAGCTTTCGTTGCGAAAAATTATGACACGACTCGTGGCATGAACTTTTACATTAATTACACCAGTGTGGCGCGTTTTGCCCCAAGTTTCGTGCAGTACCGAAACAGTCACAAATGCACCCAAACGGAAAGAAACGCACCAAAACATGAGTTTAAGTTCCAATGGTGTGGATCAGGATCGTTAGTTGCAAGAAATTCTAACAAGACATCATGGCACGAACTTTTTCATTAATTGCACTAGTTTGGTGCGTTTTGCAGCAAGTTTTGTGTAATAGCAAAATGGTTCTGAATGCACCCAAACAGAAAGAAACGCACCAAAACATGAGTTTAGGGTCCAATGGTGTGGATCGAGAGCGTACGTTGCGAAAAATTCTGACATGACTTCGTGGCACGAACTTTTGCATTAATTGCACTAGTTTGGCGCGTTTTGCAGCAAGTTTCGTGCAGTAGCGAAACGGTTCCAAATGCACCCAAACGGAAAGAAACGCACCAAAACATGAGTTTAGGGTCCAATGGTGTGGATCGGGAGCGTTCGTTGCGAAAAATTCCGACACGACTTTGTGGCACGAACTTTTGCATTAATTGCACTAGGTTGGCGTGTTTTGCAGCAAGTTTCGTGCAGTAGCGAAACGGTTCCAAATGCACCCAAATGGAAAGAAACAGCACCAAAACATGAGTTTAGGGTCCAATAGTGTGGATCGTGAGCATTGGTTGCAAAAAATTATGACACGACTTCGTGGCACGATCTTTTACATTAATTGCACCAGTCTGGCACATTTTGGACCAAGTTTCGGGCAGTAGCGAAATGGTCACAAATGCACCCAAACGGAATGAAATGCACCAAAACAAGAGTTTAGGATCCAATGGTGTGGATCGGGAGCGTTAGTTGCAAAAAATTCTAACAAGACATGGTGGCACGAACTTTTGCATTAATTGCACTAGTTCGGCACGTTTTGCAGCAAGTTTCGTGTAGTAGCGAAATGGTCCCAAATACTCCCAAACGGAAAGAAATGCACCAAAACATGAGTCTAGGGTCCAATGGTGTGGATCGTGAGCGTTCATTGCGAAAAATTATGACACGACTTCGTGGCACGAACTTTTGCATTAACTGTACAAGTTTGGCGCGTTTTGCAGCAAGTTTCGTGCAGTAGCGAAACGGTTCCAAATGCACCCAAACGGAAAGAAATGCACCAAAACAAGAGTTTAAGGTCCAATGGTGTGCATCGTGAGCTTTCCTTGCGAAAATAATGACACAACATTATGGCACGAACTTTTGCATTAATTTCACCAGTTTGGCGCGTTTTGCAGCAAGTTTCGTGCAGAAGTGAAACGGTATCAAATGCACCCAAATGGAAAGTAACGCACTAAAACATGAGTTTAGGATCCAATGGTGTGGATCGGCAGCGTCATTGCAAAAAATTCCGACACGACTTTATGGCACAAACTTTTGCATTAATTTCACCAGTTTGGCGCGTTTTGCAGCAAGTTTCGTGCAGTAGCAAAACAGTTCAAAATGCACCCAAACGGAAAGTAACGCACCAAAACATGAGTTTAGGGTCCAATGGTGTGTGATCGGCAGCGTCGTTGCAAAAAAATGTGACACGACTTTGTGGCACGAACTTTTGCATTAATTGAACCAGTTTGGCGTGTTTTGCAGCAAGTTTCGTGCAGTAGCAAAATGGTTCCAAATGCACCCAAACGAAAAGTAATGCACCAAAACATGAGTTTAGGGTCCAATGGTGTGGATTGGCAGTGTCGTTGCAAAAAATTCCGACACGACTTTATGGCACGAACTTTTGCATTAATTTCACCAGTTTGGCCCGTTTTGCAGCAAGTTTCGTGCAGTAGCCAACGGTTTCAAATGCGCCCAAACAGAAAGTAAGGCACCAAAACATGAGACTAGGGTCCAATGGTATGGATCCGAAGCGTTCGTTGTGAAAAAATTCTAAGAAGACATCATGGCATGAACTTTTGCATTAATTGCACCAGTTTGGCGCGTTTTTGTGCAGTAGCGAAACGGTTCCAAATGCACCCGAACGAAAAGAAACGCACCAAAACAAGAGTTTAAGGTCCAATGGTGTGCGTCGTTAGCTTTCGTTGCGAAAAAATATGACACGACTTCGTGGCACGAACTTTTACATTAATTGCACCAGTCTGGCTCGTTTTGCCCCAAGTTTCGTGCAGTACCGAAACGGTCACAAATGCACCCAAATGGAAAGAAACGCAAAAAAACATGAGTTTAGGTTCCAATGGTGTGGACCAGGAGCGTTAGTTGCGAGAAATTCTAACAAGGCTTCATTAATTGCACTAGTTTGGCGCGTTTTGCAGCAAGTTTCATTTAGTAGAAAAATGGATCTTAATGCACCCAAACAGAAAGAAACTGCACCAAAACATGAGTTTAGGGTCCAATGGTGTGGATCGGGAGTGTTCGTTGTGAAAAATTCCGACACGACTTCGTGGCATGAACTTTTGCATTAATTGCACTAGTTTGGCGCGTTTTGCAGCAAGTTTCGTGCAGGAGCGAAACGGTTCCAAATGCACCCAAACGGAAAGAAACGCACCAAAACATGAGATTATGGTCCAATGGTTTGGATTGGAAGCATTTGTTTTGAAAAATTCTAACAAGACATCACGGCACAAAGTTTTGCATTAATTGCACCAATTTGGCGTGTTTTCGTGCAACAGCGAAATGGTCCCAAATGGAAAGAAATGCACCAAAACACGAGTTTACGGTCCAATGGTGTGGATCGTGAGCATTCGTTGCGAAAAATTATGACACGACTTCGTCTCACGAACTTTTACATTAATTGCACCAGTCTGGCGCGTTTTGGACCAAGTTTCGGGCAGAAGCAAAATGGTCACAAATACACCCAAACAGAATGAAATGCACCAAAACATGAGTTTAGGATCCAATGGTGTGGATCGGGAGTGTTAGTTGCAAAAAAATTCTAACAAGACATCGTGGCACGAACTTTTGCATTAATTGCCCTAGTTCGGCGCGTTTTGGAGCAAGTTTCGTGTAGTAGCAAAATGGTTCCAAATACACCCAAATGGAAAGAAGCGCACCAAAACATGAGTTTAGGGTCTAGTTGTATGGATCGGGAGCGTCGTTGTGAAAAATTCAGACACAACTTCGTGGCACGAACTTTTACATTTGCTGCACCAGTTTGGCGTGTTTTGCAGCAAGTTTCGTGCAGTAGCGAAACGGTTCCAATTGCGCCCAAACGGAAAGAAATGCACCAAAACAAGAGTTTAAGGTCCAATGGTGTGCATCGTGAGCTTTCGTTGCGAAAAATAATGACACAACATTATGGCACGAACTTTTGCAATAATTTCACAAGTTTGGCGCGTTTTGCAGCAAGTTTCGTGCCGAAGCGAAACGGTTTCAAATGCACCCAAATGGAAAGGAAGGCACCAAAACATGAGACTAGGGTCAAATGGTATGGATCCGAAGCGTTCGTTGTGAAAAATTCAAAGAAGACATCATGTCACGAACTTTTCCATTAATTGCACCAGTTTGGCGCGTTTTTGTGCAGTAGCGAAACGGTACCAAATGCACCCGAACGGAAAGAAATGCACCAAAACAAGAGCTTAAGGTCCAATGGTGTGCATCGTGAGCTTTCATTGCGAAAAATTATGACACGACTTCGTGGCATGAACTTTTACATTAATTGCACCAGTCTGGCGCGTTTTGCCCCAAGTTTCGTGCAGTACCGAAACAGTCACAAATGCACCCAAACGGAAAGAAACGCACCAAAACATGAGTTTAGGTTCCAATGGTGTGGATCAGGAGCATTAGTTGCGAGAAATTCTAACAAGGCATCATGGCACGAACTTTTTCATTAATTGCACTAGTTTGGCGCATTTTGCAGCAAGTTTCGTTTAGTAGCAAAATGGATATGAATGCACCCAAACAGAAAGAAACGCACCAAAAGATGAGTTTAGGGTCCAATGGTGTGGATCGGGAGCGTTCGTTGCGAAAAATTCCGACCCAACTTTGTGGCACGAAATTTTGCATTAATTGCACAAGTTTGGCGCGTTTTACAGCAAGTTTCGTGCAGTAGCAAAACGGTTCCAAATGCACCCAAACGGAAAGTAACGCACCAAAACATGAGTTTAGTGTCCAATGGTGTGGATTGGCAGTGTCGTTGCAAAAAATTCCGACACGACTTTATGGCACAAACTTTTGCATTAATTTCACCAGTTTGGCCCGTTTTGCAGCAAGTTTCGTGCAGTAGCCAACGGTTTCAAATGCGCCCAAACGGAAAGTAAGGCACCAAAACATGAGACTAGGGTCCAATGGTATGGATCCAAAGCGTTCGTTGTGAAAAATTCTAAGAAGACATCATGGCACGAACTTTTGCATTAATTGCACCAGTTTGGCGCGTTTTCGTGCAGTAGCGAAACGGTTCCAAATGCACCCGAACGAAAAGAAACGCACCAAAACAAGAGTTTAAGGTCCAATGGTGTGCATCGTGAGCTTTCGTTGCTAAAAAATATGACACGACTTCGTGGCATGAACTTTTACATTAATTGCACCAGTCTGGCTCATTTTGCCCCAAGTTTCGTGCAGAACCGAAACGGTCACAAATGCACCCAAATGGAAAGAAACGCACCAAAACATGAGTTTAGGTTCCAATGGTGTGGATCAGGAGCGTTAGTTGCGAGAAATTCTAACAAGGCATCATGGCACGAACTTTTTCATTAATTGCACTAGTTTGGCGCGTTTTGCAGCAAGTTTCATTTAGTAGCAAAATGGATCTTAATGCACCCAAACAGAAAGAAACGCACCAAAACATGAGTTTAGGGTCCAATGGTGTGGATCGGGAGTGTTCGTTGTGAAAAATTCCGACACGACTTCGTGGCACGAACTTTTGCATTAGTTGCACTTGTTTGGCGCGTTTTGCAGCTAGTTTCGTGCAGTAGCGACACGGTTCCAAATGCGCCCAAACGGAAAGAAATGCACCAAAACAAGAGTTTAAGGTCCAATGGTGTGCATCGTGAGCTTTCGTTGCGAAAAATAATGACACAACATTATGGCACGAAATTTTACATTAATTTCACAAGTTTGGCGCGTTTTGCAGCAAGTTTCGTGCAGAAGCGAAACAGTTTCAAATGCACCCAAACGGAAAGGAAGGCACCAAAACATCAGACTAGGGTCCAATGTTGTGGATTGGCAGTGTCGTTGCAACAAATTCCGACACGACTTTACGGCACGAACTTTTGCATTAATTTCACCAGTTTGGCTCGTTTTGCAGCAAGTTTCGTGCAGAAGCGAAACGGTTTCAAATGCACCCAAACGGAAAGGAAGGCACCAAAACATGAGATTAGGGTCCAATGGTATGGATCCGAAGTGTTCGTTGTGAAAAATTAAAAGAAGACATCATGGCACGATCTTTTGCATTAATTGCACCAGTTTGGCACGTTTTCGTGCTGTAGCGAAACAGTTCCAAATGCACCCGAATGGAAAGAAACACACCAAAACAAGAGCTTAAGGTCCAATGGTGTGCATCGTGAGCTTTCGTTGCGAAAAATTATGACACGACTTCGTGGCACGAACTTTTACATTAATTGCACCAATCTGGCGCGTTTTGCCCCAAGTTTCGTGCAGTACCGAAACGGTCACAAATGCACCCAAACGGAAAGAAACGCACCAAAACATGAGTTTAGGTTCCAATGGTGTGGATCGGGAGCGTTAGTAGCGAGAAATTCTAACAAGACATCCTGGCACAAACTTTTTCATTAATTGCACTAGTTTGGCGCGTTTTGCAGCAAGTTTCGTGTAGTAGCAAAATGGTTCTGAATGCACGCAAACAGAAAGAAATGCACCAAAACATGAGTTTAGGGTCCAATAGTGCAGATCGGGAGCGTTCGTTGCGAAATATTCCGACACGACTTCGTGGCACGAACTTTTGCAATAACTGCACAAGTTTGATGCGTTTTGCAGCAAGTTTCGTGCAGTAGCGAAACGGTTCCAAATGCACCCAAACGGAAAGAAATGCACCAAAACAAGAGTTTAAGGTCCAATGGTGTGCATCGTGAGCTTTCCTTGTGAAAAATAATGACACAACATTATGGCACAAACTTTTGCATTAATTTCACCAGTTTGGCGCGTTTTGCAGCAAGTATCAAATGCACCCAAACGGAAAAGTAACGCACCAAAACATGAGTTTAGGATCCAATGGTGTGGATCGGCAGCGTCGTTGCAAAAAATTCCGACACGACTTTATGGCACGAACTTTTGCATTAATTTCACCAGTTTGGCTCGTTTTGCAGCAAGTTTCGTGCAGTAGCAAAACGTTTCAAAATGCACCCAAACGGAAATGTAACTCACCAAAACATAAGTTTAGGGCCCAATGGTGTGCGATCGGCAGCATCGTTGCAAAAAATTCAGACACGACTTTATGGCACGAACTTTTGCATTAATTTCACCAGTTTGGCGCATTTTGTAGCAAGTTTCGTGCAGTAGCGAACGGTTTCAAATGCACCCAAACGGAAAGGAAGGCACCAAAACATGAGACTAGGGTCCAATGGTATGGATCCAAAGCGTTCGTTGTGAAAAATTCTAAGAAGACATCATGGCACGAACTTTTGCATTAATTGCGCCAGTTTGGCGCGTTTTCGTGCAGTAGCGAAACGGTTCCGAATGCACCCGAACAGAAATAAACGCACCAAAAGAAGAGTTTAAGGTCCAATGGTGTACATCGTGAGCTTTCGTTGCGAAAAATTATGACACGACTTCGTGGCACGAACTTTTAGATTAATTGCACCAGTCTGGCGCGTTTTGGACCAAGTTTCGGGCAGTAGCGAAATGGTCACAAATGCACCCAAACGGAATGAAATGCACCAAAACATGAGTTTAGGATCCAATGGTGTGGATCGGGAGCGTTAGTTGCAAATAATTCTAACAAGACATGGTGGCACGAACTTTTGCATTAATTGCACTAGTTCGGCGCGTTTTGCAGCAAGTTTCGTGTAGTAGTGAAACGGTTCCAAATGCGCCCAAACGGAAAGAAATGCACGAAAACAAGAGTTTAAGGTCCAATGGTGTGCATCGTGAGCTTTCATTGCGAAAAATAATGACACAACATTATGGCACGAACTTTTGCATTAATTTCACCAGTTTGGCGCGTTTTGCAGCAAGTTTCGTGCAGAAGCGAAACGGTTTCAAATGCACCCAAACGGAAAGGAAGGCACCAAAACATGAGATTCGGGTCCAATGGTATGGATCCGAAGTGTTCATTGTGAAAAATTCAAAGAAGACATCATGGCACGAACTTTTGTATTAATTGCACCAGTTTGGCGCGTTTTCGTGCAGTAGCGACACGGTTCCAAATGCACCCAAACGCAAAGAAACGCACCAAAACATGAGATTAAGGTCCAATGGTACGGATTGGAAGCGTTTTTTGTGAAAAATTCTAACAAGACATCACGGCACGAAGTTTTGCATTAATTGCACCAATTTGGCGTGTTTTCGTGCAATAGCGAAATGGTCCCAAATGCTCCCAAACGGAAAGAAATGCACCAAAACAAGAGTTTAGGGTCCAATGGTGTGGATCGTGAGTGTTCATTGCGAAAAATTATGACACGACTTCGTGGCACGAACTTTTGCATTAACTGCACAAGTTTGGCGCGTTTTGCAGCAAGTTTCGTGCAGTAGCGAAACAGTTCCAAATGCACCCAAACGGAAACAAATGCACCAAAACAAGAGTTTAAGGTCCAATGGTGTGCACCGTGAGCTTTCCTTGCGAAAAATAATGACACAACATTATGGCACAAACTTTTGCATTAATTTCACCAGTTTGGCGCGTTTTGCAGCAAGTTTCGTGCAGAAGTGAAATGGTATCAAATGCACCCAAACGGAAAGTAACGCACCAAAACATGAGTTTAGGATCCAATGGTGTGGATCGGCAGCGTCGTTGCAAAAAATTCAGACAGGACTTTATGGCACGAACTTCTGCATTAATTTCACCAGTTTGGCGAGTTTTGCAGCAAGTTTCGTGCAGTAGCAAAATGGTTCAAAATGCACCCAAACGGAAAGTAACGCACCAAAACATGAGTTTAGGGTCCAATGGTGTGTGCTCGGCAGCGTCGTTGCAAAAAATTCCGACATGACATTATGGCACGAACTTTTGCATTAATTTTACCAGTTTGGCGCATTTTGCAGCAAGTTTCGTGCAGTAGCGAACGGTTTCAAATGCACCCAAACGGAAAGGAAGGCACCAAAACATGAGACTAGGGTCCAATGGTATGGATCCAAAGCGTTCGTTGTGAAAAATTCTAAGAAGACATCATGGCACGAACTTTTGCATTAATTGCGCCAGTTTGGCGCATTTTCGTGCAGTAGCGAAACGGTTCCGAATGCACCCGAACAGAAATAAACGCACCAAAAGAAGAGTTTAAGGTCCAATGGTGTACATCGTGAGCTTTCGTTGCGAAAAATTATGACACGACTTCGTGGCACGAACTTTTACATTAATTGCACCAGTCTGGCGCGTTTTGCCCCAAGTTTCGTGCAGTACCGAAACGGTCACAAATGCACCCAAACGGAAAGAAACGCACCAAAACATGAGTTTAGGTTCCAATGGTGTGGATCAGGAGCGTTAGTTGCAAGAAATTCTAACAAGACATCATGGCAAGAACTTTTTCATTAATTGCACAAGTTTGGCGCGTTTTGCAGCAAGTTTCGTTTGGTAGCTAAATGGATCTGAATGCACCCAAACAGAAAGAAACGCACCAAAACATGAGTTTAAGGTCCAATGGTGTGGATCGGGAGCGTTCGTTGCGAAAAATTCCGACACGACTTCGTGGCAAGAACTTTTGCATTAATTGCACTAGTTTGGCGTGTTTTGCAGCAAGTTTCGTGCAGTAGTGAAACGGTTCCAAATGCACCCAAACGGAAAGAAACACACCAAAACATGCGATTAGGGTCCAATGGTATGGATTGGAAGCATTTTTTGTGAAAAATTCTAACAAGACATCACGGCACGAAGTTTTGCATTAATTGTACCAATTTGGCGTGTTTTCGTGCAATAGCGAAATGGTCCCAAATGCTCCCAAACGGAAAGAAATGCACAAAAACATGAGTTAAGGGTCCAATGGTGTGGATCGTGAGCATTCGTTGCGAAAAATTATGACACGACTTCGTGACACGAACTTTTACATTAATTGCACCAGTCTGCCGCGTTTTGGACCAAGTTTCGAGCAGTAGCGAAATGGTCACAAATGCATCCAAAACGGAATGAAATGCACCAAAACATGAGTTTAGGATCCAATGGTGTGGATCGGGAGCGTTAGTTGCAAAAAATTCTAACAAGCATGGTGGCACGAACTTTTGCATTAATTGCACTAGTTCGGCGCGTATTGGAGCAAGTTTCGTGTAGTAGCAAAATTGTTCCAAATACACCCAAACGGAAAGAAACGCACCAAATCTTGAGTTTAGGGTCCAGTTGTATGGATCGGGAGCGTCGTTGTGAAAAATTCTGACACGACTTCGTGGCACGAAATTTTGCATTAGCTGCACTAGTTTGGCGCGTTTTGCAGCAACTTTCGTGCAGTAGCGAAACGGTTCAAAATGCACCCAAACGGAAAGAAATGCACCAAAACAAGAGTTTAAGGGCCAATGGTGTGCATCGTGAGCTTTCCATGCGAAAAATAATGACACAACAATATGGCACAAACTTTTGCATTAATTTCACCAGTTTGGCGCGTTTTGCAGCAAGTTTCGTGCAGAAGTGAAACGGTATCAAATGAACCCAATGGTGTGGATCGGCAACGTTGTTGCAAAAAATTCCGACACGACTTTATGGCACGAACTTTTGCATTAATTTCACCAGTTTGGCGCATTTTGCAGCAAGTGTCGTGCAGTAATGAACGGTTTCAAATGCACCCAAACGGAAAGGAAGGCACCAAAACATGAGACTAGGGTCCAATGGTATGGATCCAAAGCGTTCGTTGTGAAAAATTCTAAGAAGACATCATGGCATGAACTTTTGCATTAATTGCGCCAGTTTGGCGCGTTTTCGTGCAGTAGCGAAACGGTTCCGAATGCACCCGAACAGAAATAAACGCACCAAAAGAAGAGTTTAAGGTCCAATGGTGTACATCGTGAGCTTTCGTTGTGAAAAATTATGACACGACTTCGTGGCACGAACTTTTACATTAATTGCACCAGTCTGGCGCGTTTTGCCCCAGGTTTTGTGCAGTACCGAAACGGTCACAAATGCACCCAAACGGAAAGAAACGCACCAAAACATGAGTTTAGGTTCCAATGGTGTGGATCAGGAGCGTTAGTTGCAAGAAATTCTAACAAGACATCATGGCAAGAACTTTTTCATTAATTGCACAAGTTTGGCGCGTTTTGCAGCAAGTTTCGTTTGGTAGCTAAATGGATCTGAATGCACCCAAACAGAAAGAAACGCACCAAAACATGAGTTTAAGGTCCAATGGTGTGGATCGGGAGCGTTCGTTGCGAAAAATTCCGACACGACTTCATGGCATGAACTTTTGCATTAATTGCACTAGTTTGGCGCGTTTTGCAGCAAGTTTCGTGCAGTAGTGAAACGGTTCCAAATGCACCCAAACGGAAAGAAACGCACCAAAACATGAGATTAGGGTCCAATGGTATGGATTGGAAGCATTTTTTGTGAAAAATTCTAACAAGACATCACGGCACGAAGTTTTGCATTAATTGCACCAATTTGGCGTGTTTTCGTACAATAGCGAAATGGTCCCAAATGCTCCCAAATGGAAAGAAATGCACAAAAACATGAGTTTAGGGTCCAATGGTGTGGATCGTGAGCATTCGTTGCAAAAAATTATGACACGACTTCGTGACACGAACTTTTACATTAATTGCACCAGTCTGCCGCGTTTTGGACCTAGTTTCGGGCAGTAGCGAAATGGTGACAAATGCACCAAAACGGAATGAAATGCACCAAAACATGAGTTTAGGATCCAATGGTGTGGATCGGGAGCGTTAGTTGCAAAAAATTCTAACAAGCATGGTGGCACGAACTTTTGCATTAATTGCACTAGTTCGGCGCGTTTTGGAGCAAGTTTTGTGTAGTAGCAAAATGGTTCCAAATACACCCAAACGGAAAGAAATGCACCAAATCATGAGTTTAGGGTCCAGTTGTATGGATCGGGAGCGTCGTTGTGAAAAATTCTGACACGACTTCGTGGCATGAAATTTTGCATTAGCTGCACTAGTTTGGCGCGTTTTGCAGCAAGTTTCGTGTAGTAGCAAAATGGTTCTGAATGCACCCAAACAGAAAGAAATGCACCAAAACATGAGTTTAGGGTCCAATGGTGCGGATCGGGAGCGTTCGTTGCGAAAAATTCCGACACGACTTTGTGGCACGAACTTTTGCATTAATTGCACCAGTTTGGCGCGTTTTGCAGCATGTTTCGTGCAGTAGCAAAACGGTTCCAAATGTACCCAAACAGAAAGTAACGCACCAAAACATGAGTTTAGGGTCCAATGGTGTGGATTGGCAGTGTCGTTGCAAAAAATTCCGACACGACTTTACGGCACGAACTTTTGCATTAATTTCACCAGTTTGGACCGTTTTGCAGCAAGTTTCGTGTAGTAGCCTACGGTTTCCATTGCACCCAAACGGAAAGGAAGGCACCAAAACATGAGACTAGGGTCCAATGGTATGGATCCGAAGCGTTCGTTGTGACAAATTCTAAGAAGACATCATGGCAAGAACTTTTGCATTAATTGCACCAGTTTTGCGCGTTTTCGTGCAGTAGCGAAATGGTTCCAAATGCACCCGAACGAAAAGAAACGCACCAAAACAAGAGTTTAAGGTCCAATGGTGTGCATCGTGAGCTTTCATTGCGAAAAAATATGACACGACTTCGTGGCACGAACTTTTACATTAATTGCACCAGTCTGGCGCGTTTTGCCCCAAGTTTCGTGCAGTACCGAAACAGTCACAAATGCACCCAAACGGAAAGAAACGCACCAAAACACGAGTTTAGGTTCCAATGGTGTGGACCACGAGCGTTAGTTACGAGAAATTCTAACAAGGCATCATGGCACGAACTTTTTCATTAATTGCACTAGTTTGGCGCGTTTTGCAGCAAGTTTCGTTTAGTAGCAAAATTGATCTTAATGCACCCAAACAGAAAGAAACGCACCAAAACAGTGAGTTTAGGGTCCAATGGTGTGGATCGGGAGTGTTCGTTGCGAAAAATTCCGGCACGACTTCGTGGCACGAACTTTTACATTAATTGCACCAGTCTGGCGCGTTTTGCGCCAAGTTTCGTGCAGTACCGAAACGGTCACAAATGCACCCAAATGGAAAGAAACGCACCAAAACATGAGTTTAGGTTCCAATGGTGTGTGATCGGCAGTGTCGTTGCAAAAAATTCTAACACGACTTTATGGCACGAACTTTTGCATTAATTTCACCGGTTTGGCGCATTTTGCAGCAAGTTTCGTGCAGTAGCGAACGGTTTCAAATGCACCCAAACGGAAAGGAAGGCACCAAAACATGAGACTAGGGTCCAATGGTATGGATCCAAAGCGTTCGTTGTGAAGAATTCTAACAAGACATGGTGGCACGAACTTTTGCATTAATTGCACTAGTTTGGTGCGTTTTGCAGCAAGTTTCGTGTAGTAGCGAAACGGTTCCGAATGCACCCGAACAGAAATAAGCGCACCAAAAGAAGAGTTTAAGGTCCAATGGTGTACATCGTGAGCTTTCGTTGCGAAAAATTATGACACGACTTCGTGGCACGAACTTTTACATTAATTGCACCAGTCTGGCGCGTTTTGGACCAAGTTTCGGGCAGTAGCGAAATGGTCACAAATGCACCCAAACGGAATGAAATGCACCAAAACATGAGTTTAGGATCCAATGGTGTGGATCGGGATCGTTAGTTGCAAAAAATTCTAACAAGACATGGTGGCACGAACTTTTTGCATTAATTGCACTAGTTCGGCGCGTTTTGCAGCAAGTTTCGTGTAGTAGCGAAACGGTTCCAAATGCGCCCAAACGGAAAGAAATGCACGAAAACAAGAGTTTAAGGTCCAATGGTGTGCATCGTGAGCTTTCATTGCGAAAAATAATGACACAACATTATGGCACGAACTTTTGCATTAATTTCACCAGTTTGGCGCGTTTTGCAGCAAGTTTCGTGCAGAAGCGAAACGGTTTCAAATGCACCCAAACGGAAAGGAAGGCACCAAAACATGAGATTCGGGTCCAATGGTATGGATCCGAAGTGTTCGTTGTGAAAAAATTCAAAGAAGACATCATGGCACGAACTTTTGCATTAATTGCATCAGTTTGGCGCGTTTTCGTGCAGTAGGGAAACGGTTCCAAATGCACCCAAACGGAAAGAAACGCACCAAAACATGAGATTAGGGTCCAATGGTATGGATTGGGAGAGTTTTTTGTGAAAAATTCTAACAAGACATCACGGCACGAAGTTTTGCATTAATTGCACCAATTTGGCGTGTTTTCGTGCAATAGCGAAATGGTCCTAAATACTCCCAAACGGAAAGAAATGCACCAAAACATGAGTTTAGGGTCCAATAGTGTGGATCGTGAGCGTTCATTGCGAAAAATTATGACACGACTTCGTGGCACGAACTTTTGCATTAACTGCACAAGTTTGGCGCGTTTTGCAGCAAGTTTCGTACAGTAGCGAAACGGTTCCAAATGCACCCAAATGGAAAGAAATGCACCAAAACAAGAGTTTAAGGTCCAATGGTGTGCATCGTGAGCTTTCCATTTGAAAAATAATGGCACAACATTATGGCACAAACTTTTGCATTAATTTCACCAGTTTGGCGCGTTTTGCAGCAAGTTACGTGCAGAAGTGAAACGGTATCAAATGCACCCAAACGGAAAGTAACGCACCAAAACATGAGTTTAGGATCCAATGGTGTGGATCGGCAGCGTCGTTGCAAAAAATTATGACACGACTTTATGGCACGAACTTTTGCATTAATTTCACCAGTTTGGTGCATTTTGCAGCAAGTTTCGTGCAGTAGCGAACGGTTTCAAATGCACCCAAATGGAAAGGAAGGCACCAAAACATGAGACTAGGGTCCAATGGTATGGATCCAAAGCGTTCGTTGTGAAAAATTCTAAGAAGACATCATGGCACGAACTTTTGCATTAATTGCGCCAGTTTGGCGCGTTTTCGTGCAGTAGCGAAACGGTTCCGAATGCACCCGAACAGAAATAAACGCACCAAAAGAAGAGTTTAAGGTCCAATGGTGTACATCGTGAGCTTTCGTTGCGAAAAATTATGACACGACTTCGTGGCACGAACTTTTACATTAACTTGCACCAGTCTGGCGCGTTTTGCCCCAAGTTTCGTGCAGTACCGAAACGGTCACAAATGCACCCAAACGGAAAGAAACGCACCAAAACATTAGTTTAGTTTCCAATGGTGTGGATCAGGAGCGTTAGTTGCAAGAAATTCTAACAAGACATCATGGTAAGAACTTTTTCATTAATTGCACAAGTTTGGCGCATTTTGCAGCAAGTTTCGTTTGGTAGCTAAATGGATCTGAATGCACCCAAACAGAAAGAAACGCACCAAAACATGAGTTTAAGGTCCAATGGCGTGGATCGGGAGCGTTCGTTGCGAAAAATTCCGACATGACTTCGTGGCAAGAACTTTTGCATTAATTGCAGTAGTTTGGCGCGTTTTGCAGCAAGTTTCGTGCAGTAGCGAAACAGTTCCAAATGCACCCAAACGGAAAGAAACGCACCAAAACATGAGATTAGGGTCCAATGGTATGGATTGGAAGCGTTTTTTTTGTGAAAAATTCTAACAAGACATCACGGCACGAAGTTTTGCATTAATTGCACCAATTTGGCGTGTTTTCGTGCAATAGCGAAATGGTCCCAAATGCTCCCAAACGGAAAGAAATGCACAAAAACATGAGTTCAGGGTCCAATGGTGTGGATCGTGAGCATTCGTTGCGAAAAATTATGACACGACTTCGTGACACGAACATTTACATTAAATGCACCAGTCTGCCGCGTTTTGGACCAAGTTTCGGGCAGTAGCGAAATGGTCACAAATGCACCCAAACGGAATGAAATGCACCAAAACATGAGTTTAGGATCCAATGGTGTGGATCGGGAGCATTAGTTGCAAAAAATTCTAACAAGCATGGTGGCACGAACTTTTGCATTAATTGCACTAGTTCGGCGCGTTTTGGAGCAAGTTTCGTGTAGTAGCAAAATGGTTTCAAATACACCCAAACGGAAAGAAACGCACCAAATCATGAGTTTAGGGTCCAGTTGTATGGATCGGGATCGTCAGTTGTGAAAAATTCTGACACGACTTTATGGCACGAACTTTTGCATTAATTTCACTAGTTTGGCGCATTTTGCAGCAAGTTTCGTGCAGTAGCGAACGGTTTCAAATGCACCCAAATGGAAAGGAAGGCACCAAAACATGAGACTAAGGTCCAATGGTATGGATCCAAAGCGTTCGTTGTGAAAAATTCTAAGAAGACATCATGGCACGACCTTTTGCATTAATTGCGCCAGTTTGGCGCGTTTTCGTGCAGTAGCGAAACGGTTCCGAATGCACCCGAACAGAAATAAGCGCACCAAAAGAAGAGTTTAAGGTCCAATGGTGTACATCGTGAGCTTTCGTTGCGAAAAAATATGACACGACTTCGTGGCACGAACTTTTACTTTAATTGCACCAGTCTGGCACGTTTTGGACCAAGTTTCGGGCAGTAGCGAAATGGTCACAAATGCACCCAAACGGAATGAAATGCACCAAAACATGAGTTTAGGATCCAATGGTGTGGATCGGGATCGTTAGTTGCAAAAAATTCTAACAAGACATGGTGGCACGAACTTTTGCATTAATTGCACTAGTTCGGCGCGTTTTGCAGCAAGTTTCGTGTAGTAGCGAAACGGTTCCAAATGCGCCCAAACGGAAAGAAATGCACCAAAACAAGAGTTTAAGGTCCAATGGTGTGCATCGTGAGCTTTCATTGCGAAAAATAATGACACAACATTATGGCACGAACTTTTGCATTAATTTCACCAGTTTGGCGCGTTTTGCAGCAAGTTTCATGCAGAAGCGAAACGGTTTCAAATGCACCCATACGGAAAGGAAGGCACCAAAACATGAGATTCGGGTCCAATGGTATGGATCCGAAGTGTTCGTTGTGAAAAAATTCAAAGAAGACATCATGGCACGAACTTTTGCATTAATTGCACCAGTTTGGCGCATTTTTGTGCAGTAGGGAAACGGTTCCAAATGCACCCAAACGGAAAGAAACGCACCAAAACATGAGATTAGGGTCCAATGGTATGGATTGGGAGAGTTTTTTGTGAAAAATTCTAACAAGACATCACGGCACGAAGTTTTGCATTAATTGCACCAATTTGGCGTGTTTTCGTGCAATAGCGAAATGGTCCTAAATACTCCCAAACGGAAAGAAATGCACCAAAACACGAGTTTAGGGTCCAATAGTGTGGATCGTGAGCGTTCATTGCGAAAAATTATGACATGACTTCGTGGCACGAACTTTTGCATTAACTGCACAAGTTTGGCGCGTTTTGCAGCAAGTTTCGTACAGTAGCGAAACGGTTCCAAATGCACCCAAATGGAAAGAAATGCACCAAAACAAGAGTTTAAGGTCCAATGGTGTGCATAGTGAGCTTTCCATTTGAAAAATAATGGCACAACATTATGGCACAAACTTTTGCATTAATTTCACCAGTTTGGCGCGTTTTGCAGCAAGTTTCGTGCAGAAGTGAAACGGTATCAAATGCACCCAAACGGAAAGTAACGCACCAAAACATGAGTTTAGGATCCAATGGTGTGGATCGACAGCGTCGTTGCAAAAAATTATGACACGACTTTATGGCACGAACTTTTGCATTAATTTCACCAGTTTGGCGCATTTTGCAGCAAGTTTCGTGCAGTAGCGAACGGTTTCAAATGCACCCAAATGGAAAGGAAGGCACCAAAACATGAGACTAGGGTCCAATGGTATGGATCCAAAGCGTTCGTTGTGAAAAATTCTAAGAAGACATCATGGCACGAACTTTTGCATTAATTGCGCCAGTTTGGCGCGTTTTCGTGCAGTAGCGAAATGGTTCCGAATGCACCCGAACAGAAATAAACGCACCAAAAGAAGAGTTTAAGGTCCAATGGTGTACATCGTGAGCTTTCGTTGCGAAAAATTATGACACGACTTCGTGGCACGAACTTTTACATTAATTGCACCAGTCTGGCGCGTTTTGCCCCAAGTTTCATGCAGTACCGAAACGGTCACAAATGCACCCAAACGGAAAGAAACGCACCAAAACATTAGTTTAGTTTCCAATGGTGTGGATAAGGAGCGTTAGTTGCAAGAAATTCTAACAAGACATCATGGTAAGAACTTTTTCATTAATTGCACAAGTTTGGCGCATTTTGCAGCAAGTTTCGTTTGGTAGGTAAATGGATCTGAATGCACCCAAACAGAAAGAAACGCACCAAAACATGAGTTTAAGGTCCAATGGTGTGGATCGGGAGCGTTCGTTGCGAAAAATTCCGACCCGACTTCGTGGCAAGAACTTTTGCATTAATTGCAGTAGTTTGGCGCGTTTTGCAGCAAGTTTCGTGCAGTAGCGAAACGGTTCCAAATGCACCCAAACGGAAAGAAACGCACCAAAACATGAGATTAGGGTCCAATGGTATGGATTGGAAGCGTTTTTTTGTGAAAAATTCTAACAAGACATCACGGCACGAAGTTTTGCATTAATTGCACCAATTTGGCGTGTTTTCGTGCAATAGCGAAATGGTCCCAAATGCTCCCAAACGGAAAGAAATGCACAAAAACATGAGTTTAGGGTCCAATGGTGTGGATCGTGAGCATTCGTTGCGAAAAATTATGACACGACTTCGTGACACGAACATTTACATTAAATGCACCAGTCTGCCGCGTTTTGGACCAAGTTTCGGGCAGTAGCGAAATGGTCACAAATGCACCCAAACGGAATGAAATGCACCAAAACATGAGTTTAGGATCCAATGGTGTGGATCGGGAGCATTAGTTGCAAAAAATTCTAACAAGCATGGTGGCACGAACTTTTGCATTAATTGCACTAGTTCGGCGCGTTTTGGAGCAAGTTTCGTGTAGTAGCAAAATGGTTTCAAATACACCCAAACGGAAAGAAACGCACCAAATCATGAGTTTAGGGTCCAGTTGTATGGATCGGGATTGTCGTTGTGAAAAA
The DNA here is from genome assembly GCF_016808335.1 of Panicum virgatum. Classification (NCBI taxonomy): domain Eukaryota; kingdom Viridiplantae; phylum Streptophyta; class Magnoliopsida; order Poales; family Poaceae; genus Panicum; species Panicum virgatum. The sequence continues at coordinate 40,777 of NW_024376358.1, forward strand.
TTCTGACACGACTTTATGGCACGAACTTTTGCATTAATTTCACCAGTTTGGCGCATTTTGCAGCAAGTTTCGTGCAGTAGCGAACGGTTTCAAATGCACCCAAATGGAAAGGAAGGCACCAAAACATGAGACTAAGGTCCAATGGTATGGATCCAAAGCGTTCGTTGTGAAAAATTCTAAGAAGACATCATGGCACGACCTTTTGCATTAATTGCGCCAGTTTGGCGCGTTTTCGTGCAGTAGCGAAACGGTTCCGAATGCACCCGAACAGAAATAAGCGCACCAAAAGAAGAGTTTAAGGTCCAATGGTGTACATCGTGAGCTTTCGTTGCGAAAAATTATGACACGACTTCGTGGCACGAACTTTTACATTAATTGCACCAGTCTGGCGCGTTTTGGACCAAGTTTCGGGCAGTAGCGAAATGGTCACAAATGCACCCAAACGGAATGAAATGCACCAAAACATGAGTTTAGGATCCAATGGTGTGGATCAGGAGCGTTAGTTGCAAAAAATTCTAACAAGCATGGTGGCACGAACTTTTGCATTAATTGCACTAGTTCGGCGCGTTTTGGAGCAAGTTTCGTGTAGTAGCAAAATGGTTTCAAATACACCCAAACCGAAAGAAACGCACCAAATCATGAGTTTAGGGTCCAGTTGTATGGATCGGGATCGTCGTTGTGAAAAATTCTGACACGACTTCGTGGCACGAAATTTTGCATTAGCTGCACTAGTTTGGCGCGTTTTGCAGCAAGTTTCGTGCAGTAGCGAAACGGATCCAAATGCGTCCAAACGGAAAGAAAAGCACCAAAACAAGAGTTTAAGGTCCAATGGTGTGCATCGTGAGCTTTCGTTGCGAAAAATAATGACACAACATTATGGCACGAACTTTTGCATTAATTTCACCAGTTTGGCTCGTTTTGCAGCAAGTTTCGTGCAGAAGCGAAACGGTTTCAAATGCACCCAAACGGAAAGGAAGGCACCAAAACATGAGATTAGGGTCCAATGGTATGGATCCGAAGTGTTCGTTGTGAAAAATTCAAAGAAGACATCATGGCACAACCTTTTGCATTAATTGCACCAGTTTGGCGCGTTTTCGTGCTGTAGCGAAACGGTTCCAAATGCACCCGAACGGAAAGAAACGCACCAAAACAAGAGCTTAAGGTCCAATGGTGTGCATCGTGAGCTTTCGTTGCGCAAAATTATGACACGACTTCGTGGCACGAACTTTTACATTAATTGCACCAGTCTGGCGCGGTTTGCCCCAAGTTTCGTGCAGTACCGAAACGGTCACAAATGCACCCAAACGGAAAGAAACGCACCAAAACATGAGTTTAGGTTCCAATGGTGTGGATCGGGAGCGTTAGTTGCGAGAAATTCTAACAAGACATCATGGCACAAACTTTTTCATTAATTGCACTAGTTTGTCGCGTTTTGCAGCAAGTTTTGTGTAGTAGCAAAATGGTTCTGAATGCACCCAAACAGAAAGAAATGCACCAAAACATGAGTTTAGGGTCCAATGGTGCGGATCGGGAGCGTTCGTTGCGAAAAATTCCGACACGACTTTGTGGCACGAACTTTTGCATTAATTGCACCAGTTTGGCGCATTTTGCAGCAAGTTTCGTGCAGTAGCAAAACGGTTCCAAATGCACCCAAACAGAAAGTAACGCACCAAAACATGAGTTTAGCGTCCAATGGTGTGGATTGGCAGTGTCGTTGCAAAAAATTCCGACACGACTTTATGGCACGAACTTTTGCATTAATTTCACCAGTTTGGCCCGTTTTGCAGCAAGTTTCGTGTAGTAGCCAACGGTTTCAAATGCACCCAAACGGAAAGGAAGGCACCAAAACATGAGACTAGGGTCCAATGGTATGGATCCGAAGCGTTCGTTGTGAAAAATTCTAAGAAGACATCATGGCACGAACTTTTGCATTAATTGCACCAGTTTTGCGTGTTTTCGTGCAGTAGCGAAACGGTTCCAAATGCACCCGAACGAAAAGAAACGCACCAAAACAAGAGTTTAAGGTCCAATGGTGTGCATCGTGAGCTTTCGTTGCGAAAAAATATGACACGACTTCGTGGCACGAACTTTTACATTAATTGCACCAGTCTGGCGCGTTTTGCCCCAAGTTTCGTGCAGTACCGAAACAGTCACAAATGCACCCAAACGGAAAGAAACGCACCAAAACACGAGTTTAGGTTCCAATGGTGTGGACCACGAGCGTTAGTTACGAGAAATTCTAACAAGGCATCATGGCACGAACTTTTGCATTAATTGCACTAGTTCGGCGCGTTTTGCAGCAAGTTTCGTGTAGTAGCGAAACAGTTCCAAATGCGCCCAAACGGAAAGAAACGCACCAAATCATGAGTTTAGGGTCCAGTTGTATGGATCGGGATCGTCGTTGTGAAAAATTCTGACACGACTTTATGGCACGAACTTTTGCATTAATTTCACCAGTTTGGCGCATTTTGCAGCAAGTTTCGTGCAGTAGCGAACGGTTTCAAATGCACCCAAATGGAAAGGAAGGCACCAAAACATGAGACTAAGGTCCAATGGTATGGATCCAAAGCGTTCGTTGTGAAAAATTCTAAGAAGACATCATGGCATGAACTTTTGCATTAATTGCGCCAGTTTGGCGCGTTTTCGTGCAGAAGCGAAACGGTTCCGAATGCACCCGAACAGAAATAAACGCACCAAAAGAAGAGTTTAAGGTCCAATGGTGTACATCGTGAGCTTTCGTTGCGAAAAATTATGACACGACTTCGTGGCACGAACTTTTACATTAATTGCACCAGTCTGGCGCGTTTTGCCCCAAGATTCGTGCAGTACCGAAACGGTCACAAATGCACCCAAACGGAAAGAAACGCACCAAAACATTAGTTTAGTTTCCAATGGTGTGGATCAGGAGCGTTAGTTGCAAGAAATTCTAACAAGACATCATGGTAAGAACTTTTTCATTAATTGCACAAGTTTGGCGCATTTTGCAGCAAGTTTCGTTTGGTAGCTAAATGGATCTGAATGCACCCAAACAGAAAGAAACGCACCAAAACATGAGTTTAAGGTCCAATGGTGTGGATCGGGAGCGTTCGTTGCGAAAAATTCCGACCCGACTTCGTGGCAAGAACTTTTGCATTAATTGCAGTAGTTTGGCGCGTTTTGCAGCAAGTTTCGTGCAGTAGCGAAACGGTTCCAAATGCACCCAAACGGAAAGAAACGCACCAAAACATGAGATTAGGGTCCAATGGTATGGATTGGAAGCATTTTTTTGTGAAAAATTCTAACAAGACATCACGGCACGAAGTTTTGCATTAATTGCACCAATTTGGCGTGTTTTCGTGCAATAGCGAAATGGTCCCAAATGCTCCCAAACGGAAAGAAATGCACAAAAACATGAGTTTAGGGTCCAATGGTGTGGATCGTGAGCATTCGTTGCGAAAAATTATGACACGACTTCGTGACACGAACATTTACATTAAATGCACCAGTCTGCCGCGTTTTGGACCAAGTTTCGGGCAGTAGCGAAATGGTCACAAATGCACCCAAACGGAATGAAATGCACCAAAACATGAGTTTAGGATCCAATGGTGTGGATCAGGAGCGTTAGTTGCAAAAAATTCTAACAAGCATGGTGGCACGAACTTTTGCATTAATTGCACTAGTTCGGCGCGTTTTGGAGCAAGTTTCGTGTAGTAGCAAAATGGTTTCAAATACACCCAAACCGAAAGAAACGCACCAAATCATGAGTTTAGGGTCCAGTTGTATGGATCGGGATCGTCGTTGTGAAAAATTCTGACACGACTTCGTGGCACGAAATTTTGCATTAGCTGCACTAGTTTGGCGCGTTTTGCAGCAAGTTTCGTGCAGTAGCGAAACGGATCCAAATGCGTCCAAACGGAAAGAAAAGCACCAAAACAAGAGTTTAAGGTCCAATGCTGTGCATCGTGAGCTTTCGTTGCGAAAAATAATGACACAACATTATGGCATGAACTTTTGCATTAATTTCACCAGTTTGGCTCGTTTTGCAGCAAGTTTCGTGCAGAAGCGAAACGGTTTCAAATGCACCCAAACGGAAAGGAAGGCACCAAAACATGAGATTAGGGTCCAATGGTAAGGATCCGAAGTGTTCGTTGTGAAAAATTCAAAGAAGACATCATGGCACAACCTTTTGCATTAATTGCACCAGTTTGGCGCGTTTTCGTGCTGTAGCGAAACGGTTCCAAATGCACCCGAACGGAAAGAAACGCACCAAAACAAGAGCTTAAGGTCCAATGGTGTGCATCGTGAGCTTTCGTTGCGCAAAATTATGACACGACTTCGTGGCACGAACTTTTACATTAATTGCACCAGTCTGGCGCGGTTTGCCCCAAGTTTCGTGCAGTACCGAAACGGTCACAAATGCACCCAAACGGAAAGAAACGCACCAAAACATGAGTTTAGGTTCCAATGGTGTGGATCGGGAGCATTAGTTGCGAGAAATTCTAACAAGACATCATGGCACAAACTTTTTCATTAATTGCACTAGTTTGGCGCGTTTTGCAGCAAGTTTCGTGTAGTAGCAAAATGGTTCTGAATGCACCCAAACAGAAAGAAATGCACCAAAACATGAGTTTAGGGTCCAATGGTGCGGATCGGGAGCGTTCGTTGAGAAAAATTCCGACACGACTTTGTGGCACGAACTTTTGCATTAATTGCACCAGTTTGGCGCATTTTGCAGCAAGTTTCGTGTAGTAGCAAAACGGTTCCAAATGCACCCAAACAGAAAGTAACGCACCAAAACATGAGTTTAGCGTCCAATGGTGTGGATTGGCAGTGTCGTTGCAAAAAATTCCGACACGACTTTATGGCACGAACTTTTGCATTAATTTCACCAGTTTGGCCCGTTTTGCAGCAAGTTTCGTGTAGTAGCCAACGGTTTCAAATGCACCCAAACGGAAAGGAAGGCACCAAAACATGAGACTAGGGTCCAATGGTATGGATCCGAAGCGTTCGTTGTGAAAAATTCTAAGAAGACATCATGGCACGAACTTTTGCATTAATTGCACCAGTTTTGCGTGTTTTCGTGCAGTAGCGAAACGGTTCCAAATGCACCCGAACGAAAAGAAACGCACCAAAACAAGAGTTTAAGGTCCAATGGTGTGCATCGTGAGCTTTTGTTGCAAAAAAATATGACACGACTTCGTGGCACGAACTTTTACATTAATTGCACCAGTCTGGCGCGTTTTGCCCCAAGTTTCGTGCAGTACCGAAACAGTCACAAGTGCACCCAAACGGAAAGAAATGCACTAAAACATGAGTTTAGGTTCCAATGGTGTGGATCAGGAGCGTTAGTTGCGAGAAATTCTAACAAGGCATCATGGCACGAACTTTTTCATTAATTGCACTAGTTTGGCGCGTTTTGCAGCAAGTTTCGTTTAGTAGCAAAATGGATCTTAATGCACCCAAATAGAAAGAAACGCACCAAAACATGAGTTTAGGGTCCAATGGTATGGATCGGGAGTGTTCGTTGCGAAAAATTCCGACACGACTTCGTGGCACGAACTTTTACATTAATTGCACCAGTCTGGCGCGTTTTGCCCCAAGTTTCGTGCAGTACCGAAACGGTCACAAATACACCCAAATGGAAAGAAACGCACCAAAACATGAGTTTAGGTTCCAATTGTGTGGATCAGGAGCGTTAGTTGCAAGAAATTCTAACAAGACAACATGGCACGAACTTTTTCATTAATTGCACTAGTTTGGCGCATTTTGCAGCAAGTTTCGTTTAGTAGCAAAATGGATCTGAATGTACCCAAACAGAAAGAAACTCTCCAAAACATGAGTTTAAGGTCCAATGATGTGGATCGGTAGCGTTCGTTGCGTAAAATTCCGACACGACTTCGTGGCACGAACTTTTGCATTAATTGCACTAGTTTGGCGCGTTTTGCAGCAAGTTTCGTGCAGTAGCGAAACGGTTCCAAATGCACCCAAACGGGGAGAAACGCAGCAAAACATGAGATTAGGGTCCAATGGTATGGATTGGAAGCATTTTTTGTGAAAAAATCTAACAAGACATCACGGCACGAAGATTTGCATTAATTACACCAATTTGGCGTGTTTTCGTGCAATAGCGAAATGGTCCCAAATGCTCCCAAACGGAAAGAAATGCACCAAAACAAGAGTTTAGGGTGCAATGGTGTGGATCGTGAGCATTCATTGCGAAAAATTATGACACAACTTCGTGGCACGAACTTTTACATTAATTGCACCAGTCTGGCGCGTTTTGGACCAAGTTTCGGGTAGTAGCGAAATGGTCACAAATGCACCCAAACGGAATGAAATGCACCAAAACATGAGTTTAGGATCCAATGGTGTGGATCCGGAGCGTTAGTTGCAAAAAATTCTAACAAGACATGGTGGTACGAACTTTTGCATTAATTGCACTAGTTCGGCGTGTTTTGGAGCAAGTTTCGTGTAGTAGCAAAATGGTTCCAAATACATCCAAACGGAAAGAAACGCACCAAAACATGAGTTTAGGGTCCAGTTATATGGATCGGGAGCGTCGTTGTGAAAAATTCTGACACGACTTCGGGGCACGAACTTTTGCATTAGTGCACTAGTTTGGCGCGTTTTGCAGCAAGTTTCATGCTGTAGCGAAACGGTTCCAAATGTGCCCAAACGGAAAGAAATGCACCAAAACAAGAGTTTAAGGTCCAATGGTGTGCATCATGAGCTTTCGTTGCAAAAAATAATGACACAACATTATGGCACGAACTTTTGCATTAATTTCACCAGTTTGGCGAGTTTTACAGCAAGTTTCGTTCAGAAGCGAAATGGTTTCAAATGCACCCAAACGGAAAGGAAGGCACCAAAACATGAGATTAGGGTCCAATGGTATGGAGCCGAAGTGTTCCTTGTGAAAAATTCAAAGAAGACATCATGGCACGATCTTTTGCATTAATTGCACCAGTTTGGCGCGTTTTCGTGCTGAAGCGAAACGGTTCCAAATGCACCTGAACGGAAAAGAAACGCACCAAAACATGAGTTTATGGTCCAATGGTGTGCATCGTGAGCTTTCGTTGCGAAAAATTATGACACGACTTCGTGGCACGAACTTTTACATTAATTGCACCAGTCTAGCGCGTTTTGCCCCATGTTTCGTGCAGTACCGAAACGGTCACAAATGCACCCAAACGGAAAGAAACGCACCAAAACATGAGTTTAGGTCCCAATGGTGTGGATCGGGAGCGTTAGTTGCGAGAAATTCTAACAAGACATCATGGCACAAACTTTTTCATTAATTGCACTAGTTTGGCGCGTTTTGCAGCAAGTTTCGTGTAGTAGCAAAATGGTTTTGAATGCACCCAAATAGAGAGAAACGCACCAAAACATGAGTTTAGGGTCCAATGGTGCGGATCGGGAGCGTTCGTTGCGAAAAATTCTGACACGACTTTGTGGCACGAACTTTTGCATTAATTGCACCAGTTTGACGCGTTTTGCAGCAAGTTTCGTGCAGTAGCAAAACGGTTCCAAATGCACCCAAATGGAAAGTAACGCACCAAAACATGAGTTTAGGGTCCAATGGTGTGGATTGGCAGTGTCGTTGCAAGAAATTCCGACACGACTTTATGGCATGAACTTTTGCATTAATTTCACCAGTTTGGCCCGTTTTGCAGCAAGTTTCGTGTAGTAGCCAACGGTTTCAAATGCACCCAAACGGAAAGGAAGGCACCAAAACATGAGACTAAGGTCCAATGGTATGGATCCGAAGCGTTCGTTGTGAAAAATTCTAAGAAGACATCATGGCACGAACTTTTGCAATAATTGCACCAGTTTGGCACGTTTCGTGCAGTAGCGAAACGGTTCCAAATGCACCCGAACAGAAAGAAACGCACCAAAACAAGAGTTTAAGGTCCAATGGTGTGCATCGTGAGCTTTCGTTGCGAAAAAATATGACACGACTTCGTGGCACGAACTTTCATTAATTGCACCAGTCTAGCGCGTTTTGCCTCAAGTTTCGTGCAGTACCGAAACGGTCACAAATGTTCCCAAACGGAAAGAAACGCACCAAAACATGAGTTTAGGTTTCAATGGTGTGGATCGGGAGCGTTAGTTGCGAGAAATTCTAACAAGACATCATGGCACAAACTTTTTCATTAATTGCACTAGTTTGGCGCGTTTTGCAGGAAGTTTCATGTAGTAGCAAAATGGTTCTGAATGCACCCAAACAGAAAGAAATGCACCAAAATATGAGTTTAGGGTCCAATGGTGCGGATCGGGAGCGTTCGTTGCGAAAAATTCCGACACGATTTTATGGCACGAACTTTTGCATTAATTTCACCAGTTTGGCCCATTTTGCAGCAAGTTTCGTGTAGTAGCCAACGGTTTCAAATGCACCCAAACGGAAAGGAAGGCACCAAAACATGAGACTAGGGTCCAATGGTATGGATCCGAAGTGTTCGTTGTGAAAAATTCTAAGAAGACATCATGGCACGAACTTCTGCATTAATTGCACCAGTTTTGCGCATTTTCATGCAGTAGCGAAACAGTTCCAAATGCACCCGAACGAAAAGAAACGCACCAAAACAAGAGTTTAAGGTCCAATGGTGTGCATCGTGAGCTTTCGTTGCGAAAAAATATGACACGACTTCGTGGCACGAACTTTTACATTAATTGCACCAGTCTGGCGCGTTTTGCCCCAAGTTTCGTGCAGTACCGAAACAGTCACAAATGCACCCCAAACGGGAAGAAACGCACCAAAACATGAGTTTAGGTTCCAATGGTGTGGATCAGGAGCGTTAGTTGCGAGAAATTCTAACAAGGCATCGTGGCACGAACTTTTTCATTAATTGCACTAGTTTGGCGCGTTTTGCAGCAAGTTTCGTTTAGTAGCCAAATGGATCTTAATGCACCCAAATAGAAAGAAACGCACCAAAACATGAGTTTAGGGACCAATGGTGTGGATCGGAGTGTTTGTTGCGAAAAATTCTGACACGACTTCGTGGCACGAACTTTTACATTAATTGCACCAGTCTGGCGCGTTTTGCCCCAAGTTTCGTGCAGTACCGAAACGGTCACAAATGCACCCAAACGGAAAGAAACGCACCAAAACATGAGTTTAGGTTCCAATGGTGTGGATCAGGAGCGTTAGTTGCAAGAAATTCTAACAAGACATCATGGCACGAACTTTTTCATTAATTGCACTAGTTTGGCGTATTTTGCAGCAAGTTTCGTTTAGTAGCAAAATGGATCTGAATGCACCCAAACAGAAAGAAATGCTCCAAAACTTGAGTTTAAGGTCCAATGGTGTGGATCGGGAGCGGTCGTTGCGAAAAATTCCGACACGACTTCGTGGCACGAACTTTTGCATTAATTGCACTAGTTTGGCGCGTTTTGCAGCAAGTTTGGTGCAGTAGCGAAACGGTTCCAAATGCACCCAAACGGAAAGAAACACACCAAAACATGAGATTAGGGTCCAATGGTATGGATTGGAAGCGTTTTTTGTGAAAAATCCTTACAAGACATCACGACACGAAGATTTGCATTAATTGCACCAATTTGGCGTGTTTTCGTGCAATAGCGAAATGGTCCCAAATGCTCCCAAACGGAAAGAAATGCACCAAAACATGAGTTTAGGGTGCAATGGTGTGGATCGTGAGCATTCATTGTGAAAAATTATGACACGACTTCGTGGCACGAACTTTTACATTAATTGCACTAGTCTGGCGCGTTTTGGACCAACTTTCGGGTAGTAGCGAAATGGTCACAAATGCACCCAAACGGAATGAAATGCACCAAAACATGAGATTAGGATCCAATGGTGTGGATCGGGAGCGTTAGGTGCAAAAAAATCTAACAAGACATGGTGGTACGAACTTTTGCATTAATTGCACTAGTTCGGCGTGTTTTGGAGCAAGTTTTGTGTAGTAGCAAAATGGTTCCAAATACACCCAAACGGAAAGAAACGCACCAAAACATGAGTTTAGGGTCCAGTTATATGGATCTGGAGCATCGTTGTGAAAATTTCTGACACGACTTCGTGGCACGAACTTTTGCATTAGTGCACTAGTTTGGCGCGTTTTGCAGGAAGTTTCATGCAGTAGCGAAACGGTTCCAAATGCGCCCAAACGGAAAGAAATGCACCAAAACAAGAGTTTAAGGTCCAATGGTGTGCATCATGAGCTTTCGTTGCGAAAAATAATGACACAACATTATGGCACGGACTTTTGCATTAATTTCACCAGTTTGGCGTGTTTTGCAGCAAGTTTCGTGCAGAAGCGAAACGGTTTCAAATGCACCCGAACGGAAAGGAAGGCACCAAAACTTGAGATTAGGGTCCAATGGTATGGATCCGAAGTGTTCGTTATGAAAAATTCAAAGAAGACATCATGGCACGAACTTTTGCATTAATTGCACCAGTTTGGCGCATTTTCGTGCAGTAGCGAAACGGTTCCAAATGCACCCGAGCAAAAAGAAACGCACCAAAACAGTTTAAGGTCCAATGGTGTGCATCGTAAGCTTTCGTTGCGAAAAAATATGACACGACTTCGTGGCACGAACTTTTACATTAATTGCACCAGTCTGGCGCGTTTCTCCCCAAGTTTCGTGCAGTACCGAAACGGTCACAAATGCACCCAAACGGAAAGAAACGCACCAAAACATGAGTTTAGGTTCCAATGGTGTGGATCTGGAGTGTTAGTTGCGAGAAATCTTAACAAGGCATCATGGCACGAACTTTTTCATTAATTGCACTAGTTTGGCGCGTTTTGCAGCAAGTTTCGTTTAGTAGCAAAATGGATCTTAATGCACCCAAACAGAAAGAAATGCACCAAAACTTGAGTTTAGGGTCCAATGGTGTGGATCGGGAGTGTTCGTTGTGAAAAATTCCGACACGACTTCGTGGCACGAACTTTTGCATTAATTGCACTAGTTTGGCGTGTTTTGCAGCAAGTTTCGTGCAGTAGCGAAACGGTTCCAAATGCACCCAAACGGAAAGAACCGCAGCAAAACTTGAGATTATGGTCCAATGGTATGGATTGGAAGCATTTGTTGTGAAAAATTCTAACAAGACATCACGGCACGAAGTTTTGCATTAATTGCACCAATTTTTCGTGTTTTTGTGCCATAGCGAAATGGTCCCAAATGCTCCCAAACGGAAAGAAATGCACCAAAACATGAGCTTAGGGTCCAGTGGTGTGGATCGTGAGCATTCATTGTGAAAAAATATGACACGACTTCGTCTCACGAAGTTTTACATTAATTGCACCAGTCTGGCGCGTTTTGGACCAAGTTTCGTGCAGTAGCGAAATGGTCATAAATGCACCCAAACGGAATGAAATGCACCAAAACATGAGTTTAGGATCCAATGGTGTGGATCAGGAGCGTTAGTTGCAAAAAATTCTAACAAGACATCGTGGCACGAACTTTTGCATTAATTGCACTAGTTCGGCGCGTTTTGGAGCAAGTTTCGTGTAGTAGCAAAATGGTTCCAAATACACCCAAATGGAAAGAAACGCACCAAAACATGAGTTTAGAGTCTAGTTGTATGGATCGGGAGCGTCGTTGTGAAAAATTCTGACACGACTTCGTGGCATGAACTTTTGCATTAGCTGCACCAGTTTGGCGCGTTTTGCAGCAAGTTTCGTGCAGTAGCGAAACAGTTCCAAATGCGCCCAAACGGAAAGAAATGCACCAAAACAAGAGTTTAAGGTCCAATGGTGTGCATCGTGAAATTTCGTTGCGAAAAATAATGACACAACATTATGGCACGAACTTTTTTATTAATTTCACCAGTTTGGCGCGTTTTGCAGCAAGTTTCGTGCACAAGCGAAACGCTTTCAAATGCACCAAACGGAAAGGAAGGCACCAAAACATGAGACTAGGGTCCAATGGTATGGATCCGAAGTGTTCGTTGTGAAAAATTCTAAGAAGACATCATGGCATGAACTTTTGCATTAATTGCACCAGTTTGGCGCGTTTTGCAGCAAGTTTCGTGTAGTAGCAAAATGGTTCTGAATGCACCCAAACAGAAAGAAACGCACCAAAACACGAGTTTAGCGTCCAACGGTGTGGATCAGGAGCGTTCGTTGCGAAAAATTCCGACACGACTTTGTGGCACGAACTTTTGCATTAATTGCACCAGTTTGGCGCGTTTTGCAGCAAGTTTCGTGCAGTAGCAAAACGGCTCCAAATGCACCTGAACGGAAAAGAAACGCACCAAAACATGAGTTTATGGTCCAATGGTGTGCATCGTGAGCTTTCGTTGCGAAAAATTATGACACGACTTCGTGGCACGAACTTTTACATTAATTGCACCAGTCTAGCGCGTTTTGCCCCATGTTTCGTGCAGTACCGAAACGGTCACAAATGCACCCAAACGGAAAGAAACGCACCAAAACATGAGTTTAGGTCCCAATGGTGTGGATCGGGAGCGTTAGTTGCGAGAAATTCTAACAAGACATCATGGCACAAACTTTTTCATTAATTGCACTAGTTTGGCGCGTTTTGCAGCAAGTTTCGTGTAGTAGCAAAATGGTTTTGAATGCACCCAAATAGAGAGAAACGCACCAAAACATGAGTTTAGGGTCCAATGGTGCGGATCGGGAGCGTTCGTTGCGAAAAATTCTGACACGACTTTGTGGCACGAACTTTTGCATTAATTGCACCAGTTTGACGCGTTTTGCAGCAAGTTTCGTGCAGTAGCAAAACGGTTCCAAATGCACCCAAATGGAAAGTAACGCACCAAAACATGAGTTTAGGGTCCAATGGTGTGGATTGGCAGTGTCGTTGCAAGAAATTCCGACACGACTTTATGGCATGAACTTTTGCATTAATTTCACCAGTTTGGCCCGTTTTGCAGCAAGTTTCGTGTAGTAGCCAACGGTTTCAAATGCACCCAAACGGAAAGGAAGGCACCAAAACATGAGACTAAGGTCCAATGGTATGGATCCGAAGCGTTCGTTGTGAAAAATTCTAAGAAGACATCATGGCACGAACTTTTGCAATAATTGCACCAGTTTGGCACGTTTCGTGCAGTAGCGAAACGGTTCCAAATGCACCCGAACAGAAAGAAACGCACCAAAACAAGAGTTTAAGGTCCAATGGTGTGCATCGTGAGCTTTCGTTGCGAAAAAATATGACACGACTTCGTGGCACGAACTTTCATTAATTGCACCAGTCTAGCGCGTTTTGCCTCAAGTTTCGTGCAGTACCGAAACGGTCACAAATGTTCCCAAACGGAAAGAAACGCACCAAAACATGAGTTTAGGTTTCAATGGTGTGGATCGGGAGCGTTAGTTGCGAGAAATTCTAACAAGACATCATGGCACAAACTTTTTCATTAATTGCACTAGTTTGGCGCGTTTTGCAGGAAGTTTCATGTAGTAGCAAAATGGTTCTGAATGCACCCAAACAGAAAGAAATGCACCAAAATATGAGTTTAGGGTCCAATGGTGCGGATCGGGAGCGTTCGTTGCGAAAAATTCCGACACGATTTTATGGCACGAACTTTTGCATTAATTTCACCAGTTTGGCCCATTTTGCAGCAAGTTTCGTGTAGTAGCCAACGGTTTCAAATGCACCCAAACGGAAAGGAAGGCACCAAAACATGAGACTAGGGTCCAATGGTATGGATCCGAAGTGTTCGTTGTGAAAAATTCTAAGAAGACATCATGGCACGAACTTCTGCATTAATTGCACCAGTTTTGCGCATTTTCATGCAGTAGCGAAACAGTTCCAAATGCACCCGAACGAAAAGAAACGCACCAAAACAAGAGTTTAAGGTCCAATGGTGTGCATCGTGAGCTTTCGTTGCGAAAAAATATGACACGACTTCGTGGCACGAACTTTTACATTAATTGCACCAGTCTGGCGCGTTTTGCCCCAAGTTTCGTGCAGGTACCGAAACAGTCACAAATGCACCCCAAACGGGAAGAAACGCACCAAAACATGAGTTTAGGTTCCAATGGTGTGGATCAGGAGCGTTAGTTGCGAGAAATTCTAACAAGGCATCGTGGCACGAACTTTTTCATTAATTGCACTAGTTTGGCGCGTTTTGCAGCAAGTTTCGTTTAGTAGCCAAATGGATCTTAATGCACCCAAATAGAAAGAAACGCACCAAAACATGAGTTTAGGGACCAATGGTGTGGATCGGAGTGTTTGTTGCGAAAAATTCTGACACGACTTCGTGGCACGAACTTTTACATTAATTGCACCAGTCTGGCGCGTTTTGCCCCAAGTTTCGTGCAGTACCGAAACGGTCACAAATGCACCCAAACGGAAAGAAACGCACCAAAACATGAGTTTAGGTTCCAATGGTGTGGATCAGGAGCGTTAGTTGCAAGAAATTCTAACAAGACATCATGGCACGAACTTTTTCATTAATTGCACTAGTTTGGCGTATTTGCAGCAAGTTTCGTTTAGTAGCAAAATGGATCTGAATGCACCCAAACAGAAAGAAATGCTCCAAAACTTGAGTTTAAGGTCCAATGGTGTGGATCGGGAGCGGTCGTTGCGAAAAATTCCGACACGACTTCGTGGCACGAACTTTTGCATTAATTGCACTAGTTTGGCGCGTTTTGCAGCAAGTTTGGTGCAGTAGCGAAACGGTTCCAAATGCACCCAAACGGAAAGAAACACACCAAAACATGAGATTAGGGTCCAATGGTATGGATTGGAAGCGTTTTTTGTGAAAAATCCTTACAAGACATCACGACACGAAGATTTGCATTAATTGCACCAATTTGGCGTGTTTTCGTGCAATAGCGAAATGGTCCCAAATGCTCCCAAACGGAAAGAAATGCACCAAAACATGAGTTTAGGGTGCAATGGTGTGGATCGTGAGCATTCATTGTGAAAAATTATGACACGACTTCGTGGCACGAACTTTTACATTAATTGCACTAGTCTGGCGCGTTTTGGACCAACTTTCGGGTAGTAGCGAAATGGTCACAAATGCACCCAAACGGAATGAAATGCACCAAAACATGAGATTAGGATCCAATGGTGTGGATCGGGAGCGTTAGGTGCAAAAAAATCTAACAAGACATGGTGGTACGAACTTTTGCATTAATTGCACTAGTTCGGCGTGTTTTGGAGCAAGTTTTGTGTAGTAGCAAAATGGTTCCAAATACACCCAAACGGAAAGAAACGCACCAAAACATGAGTTTAGGGTCCAGTTATATGGATCTGGAGCATCGTTGTGAAAATTTCTGACACGACTTCGTGGCACGAACTTTTGCATTAGTGCACTAGTTTGGCGCGTTTTGCAGGAAGTTTCATGCAGTAGCGAAACGGTTCCAAATGCGCCCAAACGGAAAGAAATGCACCAAAACAAGAGTTTAAGGTCCAATGGTGTGCATCATGAGCTTTCGTTGCGAAAAATAATGACACAACATTATGGCACGGACTTTTGCATTAATTTCACCAGTTTGGCGTGTTTTGCAGCAAGTTTCGTGCAGAAGCGAAACGGTTTCAAATGCACCCGAACGGAAAGGAAGGCACCAAAACTTGAGATTAGGGTCCAATGGTATGGATCCGAAGTGTTCGTTATGAAAAATTCAAAGAAGACATCATGGCACGAACTTTTGCATTAATTGCACCAGTTTGGCGCATTTTCGTGCAGTAGCGAAACGGTTCCAAATGCACCCGAGCAAAAAGAAACGCACCAAAACAGTTTAAGGTCCAATGGTGTGCATCGTAAGCTTTCGTTGCGAAAAAATATGACACGACTTCGTGGCACGAACTTTTACATTAATTGCACCAGTCTGGCGCGTTTCTCCCCAAGTTTCGTGCAGTACCGAAACGGTCACAAATGCACCCAAACGGAAAGAAACGCACCAAAACATGAGTTTAGGTTCCAATGGTGTGGATCTGGAGTGTTAGTTGCGAGAAATCTTAACAAGGCATCATGGCACGAACTTTTTCATTAATTGCACTAGTTTGGCGCGTTTTGCAGCAAGTTTCGTTTAGTAGCAAAATGGATCTTAATGCACCCAAACAGAAAGAAATGCACCAAAACTTGAGTTTAGGGTCCAATGGTGTGGATCGGGAGTGTTCGTTGTGAAAAATTCCGACACGACTTCGTGGCACGAACTTTTGCATTAATTGCACTAGTTTGGCGTGTTTTGCAGCAAGTTTCGTGCAAGTAGCGAAACGGTTCCAAATGCACCCAAACGGAAAGAACCGCAGCAAAACTTGAGATTATGGTCCAATGGTATGGATTGGAAGCATTTGTTGTGAAAAATTCTAACAAGACATCACGGCACGAAGTTTTGCATTAATTGCACCAATTTTTCGTGTTTTTGTGCCATAGCGAAATGGTCCCAAATGCTCCCAAACGGAAAGAAATGCACCAAAACATGAGCTTAGGGTCCAGTGGTGTGGATCGTGAGCATTCATTGTGAAAAAATATGACACGACTTCGTCTCACGAAGTTTTACATTAATTGCACCAGTCTGGCGCGTTTTGGACCAAGTTTCGTGCAGTAGCGAAATGGTCATAAATGCACCCAAACGGAATGAAATGCACCAAAACATGAGTTTAGGATCCAATGGTGTGGATCAGGAGCGTTAGTTGCAAAAAATTCTAACAAGACATCGTGGCACGAACTTTTGCATTAATTGCACTAGTTCGGCGCGTTTTGGAGCAAGTTTCGTGTAGTAGCAAAATGGTTCCAAATACACCCAAATGGAAAGAAACGCACCAAAACATGAGTTTAGAGTCTAGTTGTATGGATCGGGAGCGTCGTTGTGAAAAATTCTGACACGACTTCGTGGCATGAACTTTTGCATTAGCTGCACCAGTTTGGCGCGTTTTGCAGCAAGTTTCGTGCAGTAGCGAAACAGTTCCAAATGCGCCCAAACGGAAAGAAATGCACCAAAACAAGAGTTTAAGGTCCAATGGTGTGCATCGTGAAATTTCGTTGCGAAAAATAATGACACAACATTATGGCACGAACTTTTTTATTAATTTCACCAGTTTGGCGCGTTTTGCAGCAAGTTTCGTGCACAAGCGAAACGCTTTCAAATGCACCAAACGGAAAGGAAGGCACCAAAACATGAGACTAGGGTCCAATGGTATGGATCCGAAGTGTTCGTTGTGAAAAATTCTAAGAAGACATCATGGCATGAACTTTTGCATTAATTGCACCAGTTTGGCGCGTTTTGCAGCAAGTTTCGTGTAGTAGCAAAATGGTTCTGAATGCACCCAAACAGAAAGAAACGCACCAAAACACGAGTTTAGCGTCCAACGGTGTGGATCAGGAGCGTTCGTTGCGAAAAATTCCGACACGACTTTGTGGCACGAACTTTTGCATTAATTGCACCAGTTTGGCGCGTTTTGCAGCAAGTTTCGTGCAGTAGCAAAACGGCTCCAAATGCACCCAAACAGAAAGTAACGCACCAAAACATGAGTTTAGGGTCCAATGGTGTGGATTGGCAGTGTCGTTGCAAAAAATTCCGACACGACTTTATGGCACGAACTTTTGCATTAATTTCACCAGTTTGGTGCATTTTGCAGCAAGTTTCGTGCAGTAGCCAACAGTTTTAAATGCACCCAAACGGAAAGGAAGGCACCAAAACATGAGACTAGGGTCCAATGGTATGGATCCGAAGCATTCGTTGTGAAAAATTCTAAGAAGACATCATGGCACGAACTTTTGCATTAATTGCACCAGATTGGCGCGTTTTCGTGCAGTAGCGAAACGGTTCCAAATGCACCCGAGTGAAAAGAAACGCACCAAAACAAGAGTTTAAGGTCCAATGGTGTGCATCGTGAGCTTTCGTTGCAAAAAAAATATGACACGACTTCGTGGCACGAACTTTTACATTAATTACACCAGTCTAGCGCGTTTTGCCCCAAGTTTCGTGCAGTACCGAAACGGTCACAAATGCACCCAAACGGAAAGAAACGCACCAAAACATGAGTCTAGGTTCCAATGGTGTGGATCAGGAGCTTTAGTTGCGAGAAATTATAACAAGGCATCATGGCACGAACTTTTTCATTAATTGCACTAGCTTGGCGCGTTTTGCAGCAAGTTTCGTTTAGTAGCAAAATGGATCTTAACGCACCCAAACAGAAAGAAACGCACCAAAACATGAGTTTAGGGTCCAATGGTGTGGATTGGGAGTGTTCGTTGCGAAAAATTCCGACACGACTTCGTGGCACGAACTTTTGCATTAATTGCACTAGTTTGGCGCGTTTTGCAGCAAGTTTCTTGCAGTAGCGAAACGGTTCTAAATACACCCAAACGGAAAGAACCGCACCAAAACATGAGATTGTGGTCCAATGGTTTGGATTGGAAGCATTTGTTGTGAAAAATTCTAACAAGACATCACGGCACGATGTTTTGCATTAATTGCACCAATTTGGCGTGTTTTCGTGCAATAGCGAAATGGTCCCAAATGCTCCCAAACGGAAAGAAATGCACCAAAACATGAGTTTAGGGTCCAATGGTGTGGATCGTGAGCATTCGTTGCGAAAAATTATGACACGACTTTGTCTCACGAAATTTTACATTAATTGCACCAGTCTGGCGCGTTTTGGACCAAGTTTCGGGCAAGTAGCGAAATGGTCACAAATGCACCCAAACGGAATGAAATGCACCAAAAAATGAGTTTAGGATCCAATGGTGTGGATCGGGAGCATTAGTTGCAAAAAATTCTAACAAGACATCATGGCACGAACTTTTGCATTAATTGCACTAGTTCGGCGCGTTTTGGTGCAAGTTTCGTGTAGTAGCAAAATGGTTCCAAATACACCCAAATGGAAAGAAACGCACCCAAAACATGAGTTTAGGGTCTAGTTGTATGCATCGGGAGCGTCGTTGTGAAAAATTCTGACACGACTTCGTGGCATGAACTTTTGCATTAGCTGCACCAGTTTGGCGCGTTTTGCAGCAAGTTTCGTGCAGTAGCGAAATAGTTCCAAATGCGCCCAAACGGAAAGAAATGCACCAAAACAAGAGTTTAAGGTCCAATGGTGTGCATCGTGAAATTTCGTTGCGAAAAATAATGACACAACATTATGGCACGAACTTTTTTATTAATTTCACCAGTTTGGCGCGTTTTGCAGCAAGTTTCATGCACAAGCGAAACGCTTTCAAATGCACCAAACGGAAAGGAAGGCACCAAAACATGAGACTAGGGTCCAATGGTATGCATCCGAAGTGTTCGTTGTGAAAATTCTAAGAAGACATCATGGCATGAACATTTGCATTAATTGCACCAGTTTGGCGCGTTTTCGTGCAGTAGCGATACGGTTCCAAATGCACCCGAACGGAAAGAAACGCACCAAAACAATAGCTTAAGGTCCAATGGTGTGCATCGTGAGCTTTCATTGCGAAAAATTATGACACGACTTCGTGGCACAAACTTTTACATTAATTGCACCAGTCTGGCGCGTTTAGCCCCAAGTTTCGTGCAGTACCGAAACGGTCACAAATGCACCCAAACGGAAAGAAACGCACCAAAACATGAGTTTAGGTTCCAATGGTGTGGATCCGGAGCGGTTAGTTGCGAGAAATTCTAACAAGACATCATGGCACAAACTTTTTCATGAATTGCACTAGTTTGGCGCGTTTTGCAGCAAGTTTCGTGTAGTAGCAAAATGGTTCTGAATGCACCCAAACAGAAAGAAATGCACCAAACACGAGTTTAGGGTCCAACGATGAGGATCAGGAGCGTTCGTTGCGAAAAATTCCGACACGACTTTGTGGCACGAACTTTTGCATTAATTGCACCAGTTTGGCGCGTTTTGCAGCAAGTTTCGTGCACTAGCAAAACGGCTCCAAATGCACCCAAACAGAAAGTAACGCACCAAAACATGAGTTTAGGGTCCAATGGTGTGGATTGGCAGTGTCGTTGCAAAAAATTCCGACACGACTTTATGGCACGAACTTTTGCATTAATTTCACCAGTTTGGTGCATTTTGCAGCAAGTTTCGTGCAGTAGCCAACAGTTTTAAATGCACCCAAACGGAAAGGAAGGCACCAAAACATGAGACTAGGGTCCAATGGTATGGATCCGAAGCGTTCGTTGTGAAAAATTCTAAGAAGACATCATGGCACGAACTTTTGCATTAATTGCACCAGATTGGCGCGTTTTCGTGCAGTAGCGAAACGGTTCCAAATGCACCCGAACGAAAAGAAACGCACCAAAACAAGAGTTTAAGGTCCAATGGTGTGCATCATGAGCTTTCGTTGCGAAAAAATATGACACGACTTCGTGGCACGAACTTTTACATTAATTACACCAGTCTAGCGCGTTTTGCCCCAAGTTTCGTGCAGTACCGAAACGGTCACAAATGCACCCAAACGGAAAGAAACGCACCATAACATGTGTCTAGGTTCCAATGGTGTGGATCAGGAGCTTTAGTTGTGAGAAATTATAACAAGGCATCATGGCACGAACTTTTTCATTAATTGCACTAGTTTGGCGCGTTTTGCAGCAAGTTTCGTTTAGTAGCAAAATGGATCTTAACGCACCCAAACAGAAAGAAACGCACCAAAACATGAGTTTAGGGTCCCAATGGTGTGGATTGGAGTGTTCGTTGCGAAAAATTCCGACACGACTTCGTGGCACGAACTTTTGCATTAATTGCACTAGTTTGGCGCGTTTGCAGCAAGTTTCGTGCAGTAGCGAAACGGTTCCAAATGCACCCAAACGGAAAGAACCGCACCAAAACATGATATTATGGTCCAATGGTTTGGATTGGAAGCGTTTGTTGTGAAAAATTCTAACAACACATCACGGCACGAAGTTTTGCATTAATTGCACCAATTTGGCGTGTTTTCGTGCAATAGCGAAATGGTCCCAAATGCTCCCAAAAGGAAAGAAATGCACCAAAACAGGAGTTTAGGGTCCAATGGTGTGGATCGTGAGCATTCGTTGCGAAAAATTATGACACGACTTTGTCTCACGAACTTTTACATTAATTGCACCAGTCTGGCGCGTTTTGGACCAAGTTTCGGGCAGTAGCGAAATGGTCACAAATGCACCCAAACGGAATGAAACGCACCAAAACATGAGTTTAGGATCCAATGGTGTGGATCGGGAGCGTTAGTTGCAAAAAATTCTAACAAGACATCGTGGCACGAACTTTTGCATTAATTGCACTAGTTCGGCGCGTTTTGGAGCAAGTTTCGTGTAGTAGCAAAATGGTTCCAAATACACCCAAATGGAAAGAAACGCACCAAAACATGAGTTTAGGGTCCAATGGTGTGGATCGGGAGCGTTCTGTTGTGAAAAATTCTGACACGACTTTGTGGCGCGAACCTTTGCATTAATTGCACTAGTTTGGCGCGTTTTGCAGCAAGTTTCGTGCAGTAGCAAAACGGTTCCAAATGCACCCAAACGGAAAGTAACGCGCCAAAACATGAGTTTAGGGTGCAATGGTGTGGATCGGCAGCGTTGTTGCAAAAAATTCTGACACGACTTTATGGCACGAACTTTTGCATTAATTTCACCAGTTTGGCGCGTTTTGCAGCAAGTTTCGTGCAGTAGCGAACAGTTTCAAATGCACCCAAACGGAAAGGAAGGCACCAAAACATGAGACTAGGGTCCAATGGTATGGATCCGAAGCGTTCGTTGTGAAAAATTCAAAGAAGACATCATGGCACATACTTTTTGCATTAATTGCACCAGTTTGGCTCGTTTTCGTACTGTAGAGAAACGGATCCAAATGCACCCGAACGGAAAGAACGCACCAAAACAAGAGCTTAAGGTCCAATGGTGTGATCGTGAGCTTTCGTTGCGAAAAATTATGACACGACTTCGTGGCACGAACTTTTACATTAATTGCACCAGTCTGGCGCGTTTTGCCCCAAGTTTTGTGCAGTACCGAAACGGTCACAAATGCACCCAAACGGAAAGAAATGCACCAAAACATGAGTTTAGGTTCCAATGGTGTGGATGAGGAGCGTTAGTTGCGAGAAATTCTAACAAGTCGTCATGGCACGAACTTTTTCATTAGTTGCACTAGTTTGGCGTGTTTTTGCAGCAAGTTTCGTTTAGTAGGAAAATGGATCTGAATGCACCCAAACAGAAAGAAACGCACCAAAACATGATTTTAAGGTCCAATGGTGTGGATCGGGAGCGTTCGTTGCGAAAAAATTCCGACACGACTTCGTGGCACAAAGTTTTGCATTAATTGCACTAGTTTGGCGCATTTTGCAGCAAGTTTTGTGCAGTAGCGAAACGGTTCCAAATGCACCCAAACGGAAAGAAACGCACCAAAACATGAGATTAGGGTCCAATGGTATGGATTGGAAGCGTTTGTTGGGAAAAATTCGAACAAGACATCACGGCACGAAGTTTTGCATTAAGTGCACCAATTTGGCGTGTTTTCGTGTAATAACGAAATGGTCCCAAATGCTCCCAAATGGAAAGAAATGCACCAAAACATGACTTTAGGATCCAATGGTGTGGATCATAAGCATTCATTGCGAAAAATTATGACACGACTTCGGGGCACGAACTTTTACATTAATTGCACCAGTCTGCCGCGTTTTGGACCAAGTTTCGGGCAGTAGCGAAATGGTCACAAATGCACCCAAACGGAATGAAATGCACCAAAACCTGAGTTTAGGATCCAATGGTGTGGATCAGGAGCATTAGTTGCAAAAAATTCTAACAAGTCATGGTGGCACGAACTTTTGCATTAACTGCAACCAGTTTGGCGCGTTTTGCAGCAAGTTTCGTGCAGTAGCGAAACGGTTCCAAATGAGCCCAAAACAGAAGAAATGCACCAAAACAAGAGTTTAAGGTCCAATGGTGTGCATCGTGAGCTTTCGTTGCGAAAAATAATGACACAACATTATGGCACGAACTTTTGCATTAATTTCACCAGTTTGGCGCGTTTTGCAGCAAGTTTCGTGCAGAAGCGAAACGATTTCAAATGCACCCAAACGGAAAGTAACGCACCAAAACATGAGATTAGGGTCCAATGGTATGGATCCGAAGTGTTCGTTGTGAAAAATTCAAAGAAGACATCATGGCACGAACTTTTGCATTAATTGCACCAGTTTGGCGCGTTTTCGTGCAAGTAGCGAAACGGTTCCAAATGCACCCGAACGGAAAGAAACGGACCAAAACAAGATTTTTAATGTCCAATGTTGTGCATCGTACCTTTCGTTGCCGAAAAATTATGACACGACTTCGTGGCACGAACTTTTACATTAATTGCACCCAGTCTGGCGCATTTTGCCCCAAGTTTCGTGCAGTACCGAAACGGTCACAAATGCACCCAAACAGAAAGAAACGCACCAAAACATGAGTTTAGGTTCCAATGGTGTGGATCAGAGCATTGTTGCGAGAAATTCTAACAAGACATCGTGGCACGAACTTTTTCATTAATTGCATTAGTTGGCGCGTTTTACAGCAAGTTTCGTTTAGTAGCAAAAGGGATCTGAATGCACCCAAACAGAAAGAAACGCACCAAAACATGAGTTTAAGGTCCAATGGTGTGGATCGGGAGCATTCGTTGTGAAAAATTCCGACACGACTTCGTGGCACGAACTTTTGCATTAATTGCACCAGTTTGGCTCGTTTTGCAGCAAGTTCGTGCAGTAGCGAAACGGTTCTAAATGCACCCAAACGGAAAGAAACGCACCAAAACATAAGATTAGGGTCCAATTGTATGGATTGGAAGCATTTGTTGTGAAATTCAAACAAGACATCACGGCACGAAGTTTTGCATTAATTGCACCAATTTGGCGTGTTTTCGTGCAATAGCGAAATGGTCCCAAATGCTCCCAAACGGAAAGAATGCACCAAAACATGAGTTTAGGGTGCAATGGTGTAGATCGTGAGCATTCGTTGCGAAAAATTATGACACGACTTCGTGGACACAAACTTTTACATTAATTGCACCAGTCTGGCGCGTTTTGGACCAAGTTTCGGGCAGTAGCGAAATGGTCACAAATGCACCCAAACGGAATGAAAGGCACCAAAATATGAGTTTAGGATCCAATGGTGTGGATCGGGAGCGTTAGTTGCAAAAATTCTAACAAGACATGGTGGCACGAACTTTTGCATTAATTGCACTAGTTCGGCGCGTTTTGGAGCAAGTTTCGTGTAGTAGCAAAATGGTTCCAAATACACCCAAACGGAAAGAAACATACCAAAACATGAGATTAGGGTCCTGTTGTATGGAACGGGAGCGTCGTTGTGAAAAATTCTGACACAACTTCGTGGCACGAACTTTTGCATTAGCTACACAAGTTTGGCGCGTTTTGCAGCTAGTTTCGTGCACTAGCGAAACGGTTCCAAATGCGCCCAAATGGAAAGAAATGCACCAAAACAAGAGTTTAAGGTCCAATGGTGTGCATCGTGAGCTTACGTTGCGAAAAATAATGACACAATATTATGGCACGAACTTTTGCATTAATTTCACCAGTTTGGCGCGTTTTGCAGCAAGTTTCGTGCAGAAGCGAAACGGTTTCAAATGCACCCAAACAGAAAGGAAGGCACCAAAACATGAGATTAGTGTCCAATGGTATGGATCGGAAGTGTTTGTTGTGAAAAATTCTAACAAGACATCACGGCACGAAGTTTTGCATTAATTGCACCAGTTTGGCGTGTTTTTGTGCAAATAGCGAAATGGTCCCAAATGCTCCTAAACGGAAAGATATGCACCAATACATGAGTTTAGGGTCCAATGGTGTGGATCGTGAGCGTTCATTGTGAAAAATTATGACACGACTTCGTGGCACGAACTTTTGCATTAACTGCACCAGTTTGGCGCGTTTTGCAGCAAGTTTCGTGCAGTAGCGAACCGGTTTCCAAATGCGCCCAAAACGGAAAGAAATGCACCAAAACAAGAGTTTAAGATCCAATGGTGTGGATCGGGAGCTTACGTTGCGAAAAATAATGACCACATATTATGGCACGAACTTTTGCATTAATTTCACCAGTTTGGCGCGTTTTGCAGCAAGTTTCGTGCAGAAGCGAAACGGTTTCAAATGCACCCAAACGGAAAGGAAAGCACCAAAACATGAGATTAGGGTCCAATGGTATGGATCGGAAGTGTTGTTGTGAAAAATTCTAACAAGACATCACGGCACGAAGTTTTGCATTAATTGCACCAGTTTGGCGTGTTTTTGTGCAAATAGCGAAATGGTCCCAAATGCCTCCTAAACGGAAAGAAATGCACCAAAACATGAGTTTAGGGTCCAATGCTGTGATCGTGAGCGTTCATTGTGAAAAATTATGACACGACTTCGTGGCACGAACTTTTGCATTAACTGCACCAGTTTGGCGCGTTTTGCAGCAAGTTTCGTGCAGTAGCGAAACGGTTCCAAATGCGCCCAAAACGGAAAGAAATGCACCAAAACAAGAGTTAAGATCCAATGGTGTGGATCGGGAGCATTAGTTGCAAAAATTCTAACAAGATATGGTGGCACGAACTTTTGCATTAATTGCACTAGTTCGGCGCGTTTTGGAGCAATTTCGTGTAGTAGCAAAATGATTCCAAATACACCCAAACGGAAAGAAACGCACCAAAACATGAGTTTAGGGTCCAGTTGCATGGATCGGGAGCGTCGTTGTGAAAGATTCTGATACGACTTTGTGGCACGAACTTTTGCATTAGCTGCACTAGTTTGGCGCGTTTTGCAGCAAGTTTCGTGCAGTAGCGAAACGGTTCCAAATGCGTCCAAACGGAAAGAAATGCACCAAAACAAGAGTTTAAGGTCCAATGGTGTGCATCGTGAGCTTTCGTTGCGAAAATAATGACACAACATTATGGCACGAACTTTTGCATTCATTTCTCCAGTTTGGCGCGTTTTGGAGCAAGTTTCGTGCAGAACCGAAACGGTTTCAAATGCACCCAAACGGAAAGGAAGGCACCAAACATGAGATTAGGGTCCAATTGTATGGATCCGAAGTGTTCGTTGTGAAAAATTCAAAGAAGACATCATGGCACGATCTTTTGCATTAATTGCAACCAGTTTGGCTCATTTTCGTGCTGTAGCGAAACGGATCCAAATGCACCCGAACGGAAAGAAACGCACCAAAAACAAGAGCTTAAGGTCCAATTGTGTGCATCGTGAGCTTTCGTTGCGAAAAATTATGACACGACTTCGTGGCACGAACTTTTACATTAATTGCACCAGTCTGGCGCGTTTTGCTCCAAGTTTCGTGCAGTACCGAAACGGTCACAAATGAACCCAAACGAAAAGAAATGCACCAAAACATGAGTTGAGATTCCAATGGTGTGGATGAGGAGCGTTAGTTGCGAGAAATTCTAACAAAACGTCATGGCACGAACTTTTTCATTAGTTGCACTAGTTTGGCGCGTTTTGCAGCAAGTTTCGTTTAGTAGGAAAAATGGATCTGAATGCACCCAAACAGAAAGAAACGCACCAAAACATGAGTTTAAGGTCCAATGGTGTGGATCAGGAGCGTTCGTTGCGAAAAAATTCCGACACGACTTCGTGGGACAAAGTTTTTGCATTAATTGCACTAGTTTGGCGCATTTTGCAGCAAGTTTCGTTGCCAGAGTAGCGCGAAACGGTTCCAAATGCACCCAAACGGAAAGAAACGCACCAAAACATGAGATTAGGGTCCAATAGTATGGATTGGAAGTGTTTGTTGTGAAAAATTCTAACAAGACATCACGGCCACGAACTTTTGCATTAATTGCACCAATTTGGCGTGCTGTTTTCGTGCAATAGCGAATGGTCCCAAATGCTCCCAACGGAAAGAAATGCACCCAAACATGAGTTTAGGGTCCAATGGTGTAGATCGTGAGCATTCGTTGCGAAAAATTATGACACGACTTCGTGACACGAACTTTTACATTAATTGCACCAGTCTGGCGCGTTTTGGACCAAGTTTCGGGCTGTAGCGATATGGTCACAAATGCACCCAAACGGAAATGAAATGCACCAAAACATGAGTTTAGGATCCAATGGTGTGGATCGGGAGCGTTAGTTGCAAAAATTCTAACAAGACATCCGTTGGCACGAACTTTTGCATTAATTGCACTAGTTTGGCGCGTTTTGGAGCAAGTTTTGCATTAATTGCACCAGTTTGGCATGTTTTTGTGCAAATAGCGAAATGGTCCCAAATGCTCCTAAACGGAAAGAAATGCACCAAAACATGAGTTTAGGGTCCAATGGTGTGGATCGTGAGCGTTCGTTGTGAAAAATTATGAAAACGACTTCGTGGCACGAACTTTTGCATTAACTGCACCAGTTTGGCGCGTTTTGCCAGCAAGTTTCGTGCAGTAGCGAAACGGTTTCAAATGCGCCCAAAACGGAAAGAATGCACCAAAACAAGAGTTTAAGATCCAATGGTGTGGATCGAAGCATTAGTTGCAAAAAATTCTAACAAGATATGGTGGCACGAACTTTTGCATTAATTGCACTAGTTCGGCGCGTTTTGGAGCAATTTCGTGTAGTAGCAAAATGATTCCAAATACACCCAAACGGAAAGAAACGCACCAAAAACTGATTTAGGGTCCAGTTGCATGGATCGGGAGCGTCGTTGTGAAAGATTCTGATACGACTTTGGCACGAACTTTTGCATTAGCTGCACTAGTTTGGCGCGTTTTGCAGCAAGTTTCGTGCAGTAGCGAAACGGTTCCAAATGCGTCCAAACGGAAAGAAATGCACCAAAACAAGAGTTTAAGGTCCAATGGTGTGCATCGTGAGCTTTCGTTGCGAAAAATAATGACACAACATTATGGCACGAACTTTTGCATTCATTTCTCCAGTTTGGGCGTTTTGGAGCAAGTTTCGTGCAGAACCGAAACGGTTTCAAATGCACCCAAACGGAAAGGAAGGCACCAAAACATGAGATTAGGGTCCAATTGTATGGATCCGAAGTGTTCGTGTGAAAAATTCAAGAAGACATCATGGCACGATCTTTTGCATTAATTGCACCAGTTTGGCTCATTTTCGTGCTGTAGCGAAACGGATCCAAATGCACCCGAACGGAAGAAACGCACCAAAACAAGAGCTTAAGGTCCAATTGTGGCATCGTGAGCTTTCGTTGCGAAAAATTATGACACGACTTCGTGGCACGAACTTTTACATTAATTGCACCAGTCTGGCGCGTTTTGCTCCAAGTTTCGTGCAGTACCGAAACGGTCACAAATGACCCAAACGGAAAGAAATGCACCAAAACATGAGTTTAGATTCCAATGGTGTGGATGAGGAGCGTTAGTGCGAGAAATTCTAACAAGACGTCATGGCACGAACTTTTTCATTAAGTTGCACTAGTTTGGCGCGTTTTGCAGCAAGTTTCGTTTAGTAGGAAAATGGATCTGAATGCACCCAAACAGAAAGAACGCACCAAAACATGAGTTTAAGGTCCAATGGTGTGGATCAGGAGCGTTCGTTGCGAAAAAATTCCGACACGAGGGTGGGACAAAGTTTTGCATTAATTGCACTAGTTTGGCGCATTTTGCAGCAAGTTTCGTGCAGTAGCGAAACGGTTCCAAATGCACCCAAACGGAAAGAAACGCACCAAAACATGAGATTAGGGTCCAATAGTGGATTGAAGTGTTGTTGTGAAAAATTCTAACAAGACATCACGGCACGAACTTTTGCATTAATTGCACCAATTGGCGTGTTTTCGTGCAATAGCGAAATGGTCCCAAATGCTCCCAAACGGAAAGAAATGCACCAAAACATGAGTTTAGGGTCCAATGGTGTAGATCGTGAGCATTCGTTGCGAAAAATTATGACACGACTTCGTGACACGAACTTTTACATTAATTGCACCAGTCTGGCGCGTTTTGGACCAAGTTTCGGGCAGTAGCGATATGGTCACAAATGCACCCAAACGGAATGAAATGCACCAAAAAATGAGTTTAGGATCCAATGGTGTGGATCGGGAGCGTAGTTGCAAAAATTCTAACAAGACATGGTGGCACGAACTTTTGCATTAATTGCACTAGTTTGGCGCGTTTTGGAGCAAGTTTTGCATTAATTGCAGTTTGGCATGTTTTTGTGCAAATAGCGAAATGGTCCCAAATGCTCCTAAACGGAAAGAAATGCACCAAAACATGAGTTTAGGGTCCAATGGTGTGGATCGTGAGCGTTCGTTGTGAAAAATTATGAAACGACTTCGTGGCACGAACTTTTGCATTAACTGCACCAGTTTGGCGCGTTTTGCAGCAAGTTTCGTGCAGTAGCGAAACGGTTCCAAATGCGCCCAAAACGGAAAGAAATGCACCAAAACAAGAGTTTAAGTCCAATGGTGTGGATCGGGAGCATTAGTTGCGAAAAATTCTAACAAGATATGGTGGCACGAACTTTTGCATTAATTGCACAGTTCGGCGCGTTTTGGAGCAATTTCGTGTAGTAGCAAAATGATTCCAAATACACCCAAACGGAAAGAAACGCACCAAAACATGAGTTTAGGGTCCAGTTGCATGGATCGGGAGCGTCGTTGTGAAAGATTCTGATACGACTTTGTGGCACGAACTTTTGCATTAGCTGCACTAGTTTGGCGCGTTTTGCAGCAAGTTTCGTGCAGTAGCGAAACGGTTCCAAATGCCCAAACGGAAAGAAATGCACCAAAACAAGAGTTTAGGTCCAATGGTGTGCATCGTGAGCTTTCGTTGCGAAAAATAATGACACAACATTATGGCACGAACTTTTGCATTCATTTCTCCAGTTTGGCGCGTTTTGGAGCAAGTTTCGTGCAGAACCGAAACGGTTTCAAATGCACCCAAACGGAAAGGAAGGCACCAAAACATGAGATTAGGGTCCAATTGTATGGAGAAGTGTTCGTTGTGAAAAATTCAAGAAGACATCATGGCACGACTTTTGCATTAATTGCACCAGTTTGGCTCATTTTCGGCTGTAGCGAAACGGATCCAAATGCACCCGAACGGAAAGAAACGCACCAAAACAAGAGCTTAAGGTCCAATTGTGTGCATCGTGAGCTTTCGTTGCGAAAAATTGACACGACTTCGTGGCACGAACTTTTTACATTAATTGCACCAGTCTGGCGCGTTTTGCTCCAAGTTCGTGCAGTACCGAAACGGTCACAAATGAACCCAAACGGAAAGAAACGCACCAAAACATGAGTTTAGATTCCAATGGTGTGGATGGGAGCGTTAGTTGCGAGAAATTCTAACAAGACGTCATGGCACGAACTTTTTCATTAGTTGCACTAGTTTGGCGCGTTTTGCAGCAAGTTTCGTTTAGTAGGAAAATGGATCTGAATGCACCCAAACAGAAAGAAAAGCACCAAAACATGAGTTTAAGGTCCAATGGTGTGGATCAGGAGCGTTCGTTGCGAAAAATTCCGACACGACTTCGTGGGACTTTTGCATTAATTGCACTAGTTTGGCGTTTTGCAGCAAGTTTCGTGCAGTAGCGAAACGGTTCCAAATGCACCCAACGGGAAGAACGCACCAAAACATGAGATTAGGGTCCAATAATGGATTGGAAGTGTTTGTTGTGAAAAATTCTAACAAGACATCACGGCACGAACTTTTGCATTAATTGCACCAATTTGGCGTGTTTTCGTGCATAGCGAAATGGTCCCAAACCCAAACGGAAAGAAATGCACCAAAACAGAGTTTAGGGTCCAATGGTGTATCGTGAGCATTCGTTGCGAAAAATTATGACACGCTTGTGACGAACTTTTACATTAATTGCACCAGTCTGCGCGTTTTGGCCAAGTTTCGTAGCAGTACGATATGGTCACAAATGCACCCAAACGGAATGAAATGCACCAAAACATGAGTTTAGGATCCAATGGTGTGGTGGAGCGTTAGTTGCAAAAATTCTAACAAGACATGGTGGCACGAACTTTTGCATTAATTGCACTAGTTTGGCGCGTTTTGGAGCAAGTTTGTGCACAGTGGCATGTTTTTGTGCAAATAGCGAAATGGTCCCAAATGCTCCTAAACGGAAAGAAATGCACCAAAACATGAGTTTTAGGGTCCAATGGTGTGGATCGTGAGCGTTCGTTGTGAAAAATTATGAAACGACTTCGTGGCACGAACTTTTGCATTAACTGCACCAGTTTGGCGCTTTTGCAGCAAGTTTCGTGCAGTAGCGAAACGGTTCCAAATGCGCCCAAAACGGAAAGATATGCACCAAAACAAGAGTTTAAGGTCCAATGGTGTGCATCGTGAGCTTTCATTGCGAAAAATTCAACAAGACTGGTGGCACGACTTTTGCATTAATTGCAACTAGTTTCGGCGTGTTTTGGGGGCAAGTTTCGTGCAGTAGCGAACGGTTCCAAATACACCCAAACGGAAAGAAACGCACCAAAACATGAGTTAGGGTCCA
>NW_024376359.1:0-71981 GCF_016808335.1 Panicum virgatum
AAATCATCATCATTGGGTAAATTTGAGGTGAATCTTAATCTGACAATCAGACAGATCCTGCAGAACAGTCACACTAAAACTGTCATAACTGAAGCTCCAAAATTCGTATGAATATGAACTTTAACATATGGAAAGATTGTGAAATATATACAACTCTTTTAACTACCATAAAGTCCAATTCGGCCATTATGATACTCTAAACTTCATGTTAACAGAGGCTGCTCAGAATTACGAGACTGAAAACAATCAGATTCCAACCTTAATTTCTCCCTCATGTTAAATCCGATTGAGGTGTTCTTTATGGACACGGAAAGATCTCGAAGCCTTCTCCAACTCATATAAAGGTTTAATATTTTTCTAAGGTCATTAAGATCACGAAAAACTGTTAGGAACATAAACTACGCAGATTGACAGCGTGCTGAGAACAGCGACGAGGGTAAACCCTTAACACTAATCCAAACGAACTAACACCACTAATCCCATGAGCTAAAACTTCTAAAATCTGAGGGGAAACATGTTCAACAGCAAGGGAATGACTCACCTAGGGTTTGCCCTTGAAAAAACAAAGGGAACGGCGATGGTGATGACAACTACGGCGAATCTCTCCGTTCCCTCTTATTTCTTGCATCTAACCTTGCTGCGCTACACCACACAAGGTGGCACCACCATGAACAGCGAGGAGAAGCCATGGAGATTGGGAAAAACGGAAAGAGGATAGGAAATCCAACTGGGTTTTAAAGAGGAACGGCGATGACGGACAGCAGCGTGCCCTAATCTTCCTTCTCTTCTCTTCTATTCCTCTCCCTCCCCTCTCCCCTCTTTGGATCACGGCACAAGGGGTTGGCGGTGCAGGTAGGGGTGAGGAGATTAGGGTTTGCAGGCGGGGTGTTACTGTAACGCGTGGCTACTGTAGCTCGTGGCTACTGTATCATGGGCCCGCCCGCCTGGCAGCTAAAAAAACTATAACTTGTTCATCCAAACTCCAAATGTGTCATGTAAATAGTCAAACGAAATATCTCGACGAGCTCTACGCAACCACAATGTCTATTTGTCCATTCAAGCAATGGATAAAAAGATAATTTTGGCTATCAACTTTACGCTTTTCCATGTAGAAAGCGTATTTTGCCCTTTGTCCATTTGGGTGTTACATTCTCCTCCTTAAAGGAATTCGTCCCCGAATTCAGCATCACTAACGCATGGTTGGGGAAAAGAGCCACAAATAAACAACCTATTACTTACCAGGCTCGAAGAGCTCCCGGTATTTCTCGTGTATCTGCGCCTTCAATTCCAGTGTGGCTTCCCGCTCTGACTGATTAGTCCATAGCACCTTCAAACGATAAGTCAAAGGCTCCAACTTGAGCGGTAATCATGTAAGGTCCAATGTACCTCGGACTGAGCTTTCCTCTAGTGCCAAAACAAACAATACCTTTTGTTGGTGACACCTTGAGAAGAACCTCACCACCAACTGAGAACTCTAAATCCCTCTGTCTGACATCTGCATAGGTCTTCTGATGACTATGAGCGGTCAACAAGTTCAGACAGGTCTCTCGTACCTTATCATGAGTCTGTTGTACTCAATCCGGGACCAACCAAAGACCTCTCACCTACGACATCCCAGCAAAGTGGGGAAATACACCTGCGGCCATACAATGCTTCCTATGGAGCCATTTTGATACTGGCCTGATAACTATTATTATAAGCAAACTCTGCCAAAGGAAAGTGATCTTCCCCAACTACCCTTCCAAGAGAGGACACAGGATCGCAACAAGTCTTCTAGTGTCTAAATAGTACGCTCTGTCTGACCATCCGTCCGAGGGTGAAAAGCATTGCAGAGATCCAATCCGGTGCCCAAAGCACCATGCAAACTTTTCCAAAAACAAGTTTGGAATCACGATCAGAAACAACAGACTTAGGCACACCATGAACCTCACCACTTCCTTGATATACAAGGGAACCAAATCCGAAGCAGAATTTGTAGTCTTCATGGGAATAAAATGGGCCAACCTTCGTGAGTCTATCAATTACATCCCAAATAGCATCCTTACCCCTAAGGGAACGAGGTAAAGCAACCACAAAGTCCATGGTAATGTTCTCCCATTTCCACATAGGGATCTCTAATGGTTTCAACAATCCAGCTAGACTCTGATGCTCGGCCTTCACTTTCTAACATATACCACAAGAAGCCACATATTTAGCAATATCAACCCTCATCCGCTTCCACCAGAAGCTTTGCTTTAAATCATGATACATCTTCGTCTCACCAGGGTGCACTGTATATGAACTTGCGATGTGCTTCCCTCAAAATCTCCATCTTTTACTGCAGCTTTCTGTGGTACACAAAGACGACTCCTAACAAAAAAAATAGTACCATCCTCCTCCATACTGAACTCACGAGATCTCCCCGCCAAAATACGCTTGCGAAACAGCCTGAAGCAAGCGATCCTGCGATTGGGCCACTCGCACTTGCTCATGCAACGGTGACTGAATCAACAATCAAGTCTCCTCATGGGCAACACCAGCATAGCAGAGAGAAATACCCATACGGTCCAAATCAACTATCAAAGACATACAAGTCTTAGGAACACCGGTCCTACTGAGCGCATCTGCAATAACATTTGCCTTGCCAGGATGATACTGGATAGTCAAATCATAATCCTTAATCAGCTCAAGCCACCTCCACTATCTCAAGTTTAACTCCTTCTGAGTGAAAATATACTTGAGACTGATGATCCATAAAGATATCACACAACACACCAATAGAGAAAATGTCTCCAAATCTTCAATGCAAAAACCACTTCAGCTAACTCTATATCATGTGTAGGATAATTCCCCTCATGCTCAACTTCCTGGATGCATAAGAGATCACCCTACCCTCCTGCATGAACACATAACCATGACTGACACGGGAAGCATCCGCGTACACTAGGAAACACTTTCCGCTCTCTAGCAAAACCAAAATAGGAGCACTCACCAGCTTCTTCTTTGGAGTACAAGAACTGACCTCACAATCATCATCCCAAACAAATGGAGCGCCCTTCATAGTTAGCTTCATCATCAGCCTTGCAAACCGATGATAGTATCTAGAAGACCAAGAAAACTTCAAACATCTATGTTAGTTGTCGATCTCTCCCACTCGACCATAGTAGCAACAATCCTAGGATTAGCAATGATTTCGTCCTGCTTAAGTCTTCCATAATGCACACAAAGCCTTTTGGTTCTGTCCTTCTCCACAAATATCATAGGAGTGGCTCAAAGCAAGGCACTTGTCTAATAAGTCCCTATGTTATAAGATCGCCAATCTATTTCTTCAATTCCTTTTTCTCAATGGCTACCATCCATTTGGAGATCTAAAGATGGGCTGAGTTCACTAAATCAACTTAATCCTAAATAGAGGGTCCAATTTAGGAGGCAAACATGGCAGCTCATCAGATGAATCCTTTGCCTTCTAACCATGGTAACAAGGGTTATCCTTCCCTATCTGGCAAAACTGCATAATAATAACACATTCTTGTTGACATGCCTCAAAACAAAGTGCATACTATTAGAACTAAGCTTAGAGAAAATGATTCTCTAAACCTGTCTTTGAACTTCTTGTAGATGATGGTAAAAATACTTGACCTCCTTCACATCCATTGAAAAAGAAAAGACTAAGGAATCACATATGGATCCTTTGGGATAACACTATCCAAGCATTAACTTTCTTCACTTGCAGCTCCAACCACATGGTCTCTCATTGTCAAGGGAACAAACCTTTTTGGTATATCAATCATGCTAATCGCTTCAATTAGCATCTACACAACAAAACTCAGCTTCAAATAATCCACTTATTGAGAATATTGGGTTCCATCTTCTCATTAATGATCCTAGAACAAATACTCATACCTCCACTACAACCTGAAACTTTAGGCTATGAGTTAGCTTCACTTTCTTAGCTCCACTCAATCCATCAGAGAAAATAGGAGGGAAAAGAAATGAAGTTAAGTCCAATGAAGAATCGCCAAAGTGACACTATAATATTCTCCCACATCAAAGCTAGAATGTCTTCGAGCTTCCCTTAATATGAGCGTGATTCAAACATCAAGAACCACTAGATTAGCTACCACTATGTTTGTAGACTCACACCAACATAGCATCACATCTTTATTCCATTGGTATATGCCTTCTAGAAAGTCCATGCTACACCAACCACTAAGGATTATGCTTCAGAACATTATATTTCTAAAACATTGTGCAAATCGTGGCAGGTTTCCAATAAAGCATGATAAAATTACCATGAAACAACCTCCAAAACTATTGTCCTTATAGGCACTAGCCTATAACAACCATAAGTCGTGCGGTGGAGTAGTCCTTTCGATACGCCGTTGTCCCTGTTCGTAGATGGCTGCGAGGTGGAACTTTTGTGTAGATCTGGTATATTTTGCTGCATCGTGTCGTGCTGTTCGTGGTTGCATTTTTTTAGGTCGTTGATCTGAGAATTGTAGGTGTGCTTTTACGCTGTTCGTAGACGAGACCGTTCTCATGATGATGATTTGCCGGGGTTGGTGCCTAGGGTTAGCTAGATCTTCTCGTGCTTTTCTCTTTTTTTTTCCTAATTATGATGCAGTTAACCTTATGACGTTTGTTTTTAGTTTTGTGTTTGTATGTATTACCCATACTTGCATCGATCTGGTTCGATGGTGATACCTGGGTTTATCCCCCTGATTCTTCTGATTGATTTGGCTGCAGTCTTAAAATACTGCTGTAGATCAGAGTAGAATAAGATCTTCTCAACTATCTTCTAGGGTTATTCAGTTTACATCTGCGTGCCACATGCATGCTCATAATTAAGGTGGTGGATGGATATATATCCTTAGTTGTAGGTACAGGCTGCTGCTCTATGATGTTGTAGCTTTTACCACAAGATGCATCCTCCTGTTAATTAGCTAGATATGCATGCATGCCTAAAACAATAGATATGCATGCTTATATAAATGAAAATAAATACTTCTACTGTTTGATGATTCTTTAGTACACCTGATGATCATGCATGCTCTTTTGATATACTTGGATGATGACATGCTGCCGCTGTTCGATGATTCTTTAGTATACCTGATGATCATGCATGCTCTTGTTACCTATTTTTGATATACTTGGATGATGACATGCTGCTGCTGTTTATTGATTCAATACCAGATGATTAGTCATGCTTATGTTTTGATATATTTGGTTCGATGGTGATGAGCACGCATGACATGATGTTGCTGTTTGCTTGAGACTGTTTTGTTGGTCTACTGCCCAGATAATTACCTGTTGTTTGGTTATTGTTATGCAGATGCAGATCTTTGTTAAGACCCTCACCGGCAAGACCCTCACCCTTGAGGTGGGGTCTTCTGACACCATTGACAACGTCAAGGCCAAGATCCAGGACAAGGAGGGCATCCCCCCGGACCAGCAGCGGCTCATCTTCGCTGGCAAGCAGCTCGAGGACGGGCGCACGCTTGCTGACTACAACATCCAGAAGGAGAGCACACTCCACCTGGTGCTTCATCTTAGGGGAGGCATGCAGATTTTCGTGAAGACCTTAACTAGCAAGACTATCACCCTTGAGGTTGAGTCTTCTGACACCATTGATAATGTCAAGGCCAAGATCCAGGACAAGGAGGGCATCCCCCACGGACCAGCAGAGGCTCATCTTTGCTGGCAAGCAGCTCGAGGACGGCCGCACCCTTGCTGATTACAACATCCAGAAGGAAAGCACACTCCACCTAGTGCTCCGACTGAGGGGTGGGATGCAGATCTTCGTCAAGACCTTGACTGGCAAGACTATTACCCTTGAGGTGGAGTCTTCTGACACTATTGACAATGTCAAGGCGAAAATCCAGGACAAGGAGGGCATCCCCCCGGACCAGCAGAGGCTCATCTTTGCTGGCAATCAGCTTGAGGATGGCCGCACCCTTGCTGATTACAACATTCAGATGGAGAGCACTCTCCACCTGGTGCTCCGCCTTTGAAGTATCTGTGTCGTTTGTGTTGAAACTGTGTTTGGTTTGTGAACTGGTTGGGACTAGTGTGTTTACATGAAACAGTTGTTGCGGTGCAGCAGTGTGGCTTAACCATGAATAAGTGATGTTTGAACTTAAATCTGTGCTCTGTTTGGTAACATTTTTTTCTGGCGTTGATTATGCCTGTTCTATACTACGGAGATCATATTTCACTAGGGGGCTGCTATAGTGTTGGGGACTTTTCTAGAGAGAGCGACTTTATGTGTATTAATTTTGTGCTGACTCACCAAAAAATGAAATAGTTTTGGAATTTGTGACATTGGCACATTCCATTTGCTCATCCACCGAGAGGCTAGTGATTCAGAGGAAGAAAACGAGGGAGTCATTCCGGGCGCTGTTCCCCCAAAGTAAAATGTACACAAACTCAAAGCTGTACGCCAAAACCGAAAGGAAATTCGGAACAATTCTTCGCTTTTGATCTGCTCACTCCCCTTTTATTTCTCTGCAAAGCTGTTGATCAATCTTATGCTATGAGATGTGTACCGCCAAAATACTTTTGCAAATTGCCGTGCTAAGTCAGAAAACATATGGATAATATGATCATGTTGATCCATTTTTACGATTCAGAAGTCAGAAGAACTTGGACGTTTAACTCTAGGATTGTAATAAACATTTTTTTAGGGCAAACTGGCAGATGCTCTGCCTTTTTATAAGATAAAAAAGGAAAATTTTTGTTTGAGACCGATCCTAAATGGAAAAATAAACAAAACAATGATTTGAGTGAACTGGACCAACAGTTTGGACTGTCATTACACCATCGTTGAGGAGGAAATAGTGGGCGATGCTACTACGAGATAGTATTAGCAAGAAATTGTAGGATTTCAAATGAAGTAACCAACCACTGAAAGGTGGCCAAAACAGAGCTAGTCTTTGAGGCAATGGTAGGAACGGATCCTGTTTTTTTTCTTGCTCTTTATTCCATCCACAACCACAAACCATAATTCAATCATTTATGGAGTAACAATATCCTATTGCCACTTAATATTTCATCTATGGCGAATTTCAAAACTTGAGGATGCGTCATCACTTTACCAGAAATTGGATTAACCCTAAATTTAACACCTAAATTGACAGCCTGCGAGAGCAATTCCTTCGATTCCAGGTTTGCAAAGCAATCAATTGTATCAACCTTTTAAACCTTAAGGATAGCAATATTAATGTCCCTAGCAGTTCAGTTTTAGAACAAGATGCTCTTCCACCTCTGGTGCCTATATCTTCAAAAACAACACAGTATCAGGTATTTATAAGAGTTCGAAAAAACATTATTTCCATCCATGAGCATTCCTCTTTAAGATTTACAGAAATGTTTTGTTTCAACTTAACTGTTATGAGTATCCCTCGAGAAATCTTACTTCAAGATATTCACTTACTCAGCGCATGGACACTGAACAACCAGGGTAAAACTCCAATCTTTTCATTTACAATACAAAAGGTACCAAGCAATAGCTTATGTATCGTATGTAATGGAGTAATTAACAAATCAATTTTTTTTCTCCACGTGGGATGAAGCAGCACATGCAGAAGAGAATTAGAACACTTAGAGGATGGTCAGCAGATACTTGAGGTAAACACTTTCCACTTTCCTTTAAGTCATTACTAATAAAGTACAGAATACAGTACACAGAATACAGGAAATCACAGTAGAACTAATTTACTCAACTTGTTCATATTTACCCAACATATATCACTTATTCACTTATGAACCACCTTTAATTTTTACACAATCTGATTATGCTCCACTCTTAAAAG
The DNA here is from genome assembly GCF_016808335.1 of Panicum virgatum. Lineage (NCBI taxonomy): Eukaryota > Viridiplantae > Streptophyta > Magnoliopsida > Poales > Poaceae > Panicum > Panicum virgatum. Next base: position 7,791 of record NW_024376359.1, read on the forward strand.
AATATGAGATCTCTATCTATGTTGCAAAACAAACATTTCTGATAGTGATAGTTCTCTCAAGAGTCACAAGTTATGGTCTTAATTTTAAAATTCAGTTATTGTCAGTACTGTTAATATTTTACAGATTCTACCATATCAAATTATTAATGTTTCCCAGCACATCCTAGTAAGTTGTGTACCCACAGTACCACTTGATCAACCAACAAAATATGAACGTATTGCAATATTTAATTCTTTATATAGGCCATAACAAACTGATTGATCCTTCATGATAGCCAGCTAGTTAACACGCGCTCAAAATAGGCATCATTCAGTACTAGAAATACTTCTTCTGTACCTGAAATGATTGATAATTGCTTAGACTCGAGATCTAATATCATCGTATTCCCATACTCTTTTCTACTAAGGATCTTACTGAACTGACACTGAAACCACCTAAGAGTCATTGAAGATGAACACCTCCCACCAATCAAATTCCTGAGAACAGCAGGTTTAAGAATTAAGGTTATGAGAGCCATGCTGGATGGTAGAGTGTAATTAAGTATGTATACAATTTTTGGTGCAGCCAAGTTCACAGAAAATCAAAGAAAATAAGCTTTCAATGAACTTGAAAGTTGCACTGGGTTGGCATGAAACTCACCGAGTTGTCTTTTGTGTCAATGAGAAGTTTGTTTCTGTGCTGTAACACTGGGTTGGCATGAAACTTGCCGCGCTGACTTGTTTCAGTGATACCTTTTGCATTAAGATAGAGGAAACGCCAAAATAGCCAAGTACAATAATCTTGCACGACCACAGCGCCGACCAACACGGTACTGCTCCTCTACCAAAACAAAAACATCATACTATGAAAACATCAACATAACAACCAATCTAAGTCTCTAATCAAAGCTGGCAATGTACTAATCATACTATCAGCTGGTAAGTTTACTCATGGTACGACATTACCTCTTAGAGTCTCAGTAAATTCCAAGGTCGTCTGGAAGCCCGAGGTCATCAAAGTCTTTAGCTTCTGTTGCCGTGCCCCAACAATTTGAAACACCCGATGATTCTGCTGTACTGTCACCATCTGAAGGCGGTGGAGCTGTTTCTGGAGCAATAGTAGTACTGCTCTTTTCAGTAACAATCCCTAGATCACACCCACTGTGGCACTTCTCTGAGAAGAATTCATATTCACTTGACAACTCTTGCCCTCTACCATGATCATGTCTGACACTGGCATCTGGCATCTTGTTGTGTACACCAGAGGTAGCATAGGCATCTTCCTCACTTGAGAACCTGGTAACGACCTGCTGCTCAACGGGGACATATGCAGCTGGCGCAGCCACCTGGTGAGACGGTGGGTGCACCAGCGGCATAGACAGCCCTGGGCGAAATAGGGTGGTCGCCGGCCGTGACAAGATCCCGGTAATAACGCGCGTCGCCTCAGCCTGCAGACAAGCATGACCAGAGGACGCCACCTTGGATGGGGATAGAGCTTCTCCACCACCGCAAACCTCCGAGGCAATCTCTGCCTCCAAGCCGGGGATCCTATCCTCCAAGAACTTAATGAGAGAGTGCTCATCGGTTGAAAGCATCCTCTTTTCTTGTGCCATGGTCAAGCCATTAATCAGCTCCTTAGCTATTTCCAGCAGAAGCGCAGGTGCGAGGGGTTCTCTGCTTGAAGAAGATGAGGACGAGGACAAAGATTCATCTTCACTTGACAATTCTTGCCCTGTATGATGCTCATTGCTGGCATTGGCCTCTGGCATCTTGTTGTGTACACCAGAGTTAGCACAGGCATCTTCCTCACCCGAGTACCTGGCAACGACCTGCTGGCCAACGGTGACATATGCAGCCGGTGCAGCAACCTGGTGAGACGGTGGGTGCGCCAGCGGCGCAGACAGCTCTGGGCGAAATAGGGAGGTCGCCGGCTGTGACAAGATCCCGGTAATAATGTGCCTCGCCTTAACCTTCAAACAAGCATGACCAGAGGACGCCACCTTGGATGGGGACAGAGTTTCTCCACCACCACAAACCTCTGAGGCAACCTCTGCCTCCAAGCCAGGGATCCTACCCTCCAGGAACTTAATGAGAGATTGTTCAGCGGTTGAAAGCATCCTATATTCTTGTGCCATGGTAAAGCCATTAATCAACTCCTTAGCAATTTCCAGCAGAAGCGCCGGTGTGAGGGGTTCTTTGCTTGGAGAAGATGAGGACGAGGACAAGGATTCATCTTCACTTGACAATTCTTGCCCTGTATGACGATCATGGCTAACATTGGCCCCTGACATCTTGCTGTGTACACCAGAGGTAGCATGGGCATCTCCCTCACCCGAGTGCCTGGTAACGACCCGCCAGCCAGCGGTGACATGTTCAGCAGCAGGCGTAGCAACCTGCCCTCTGGGACGCAGGGTGGGTGGCGACAAGTTCACGGCAACAGCGCGCCTCCCCTTTGCCGGCACAGGACAAGAGGGAGCCACCTTGGACGGTAGCGGAGCTGCTCCACCGCTCACCCTCGAGGCAGCCTTCAAACCTGGGATCCTATCCTCCAGGAACTTAACGAGAGAGGTCAGGAACTTAACGAGAGAGGTCAGGCGACTGACCACCTCCTTAGCAATTTCCAGCTGAAGCGCAGGCGCGAGTGGTTCTTCTCCTGAAGGGGGCGGACGGGGACGAGACGCAGCGCGCCGCAGGCAGGCCCACCGCACCGGAGCCCGCACCATGAACCCCCACCTCGGCGAGTGGCGCTCACCGCACGCCCTCACGGAAACCTCCAAGGTGGGCATCCCATCCAACAGGAACTTGACGAGAGAGAGCTCGCCGTCTGAGAGTTCCCTCTTTTTTTGCGCCATGCCGAAGCGATAGATCAGCTCCTTGGCAACCGCCAGCTGAAGCGCGGGCGTGAGGGGTTCTTCGCCGCTCGAGGAAGACGAGGACGCGGAGCCGCCCGTCGCCCACCGCTTCTCCTGGACACGAGCCGCCCGCTCCTCGACGGACGTCGGAGGCGGATGCGGCGGGGCAGCGGCAACGGCCGAGGCGCCGCGGATCGGCCCGGCAGAGGCGTTGACCTGGAGGGGCCTCCCGCCCATCGTCGCCACAGACCCGGCGGCCTTGATCGGCAGGGATCCAGCGGGAGAGGGGAGCACCGCCGGCGCCGACGCCCCCACCCCGTGCCGGCTCGGTCGAGGACGCGACGCCACCATCGACGGTGAGGTGCGGATTGATAGCGCGCGCCGCCGGTGGAGGCTTGCCGACGGTGAGGTGGCGCTAGCCGCGTGGGCCTGGGCTGCCGTTTCGGCTTTGGGCCGTGCTGCGTCGCCTTTTTTTCATTTTTATATAAAAAAATAAAATTTCAAAAATATATGCTAAATAGGGAAATTTTTAAAAATATGTGCCTGTCGCCCCCCTAATGGGCGACAGGGCGCCTGTCGCCCATCCAGTTGGCGACAGGACCTAAATGTAAAAAAAATTTACATTTAGGTTCTGGCGCCCAGGGAGCATTAAACAGTGAATTTGTAAAATCGATATAAAATCGTAGAAAAATCAGAAAAATACAAACTCAACTGTTCTGGATTCCATGAAATAAGGTCTACAACTTTTGTTACATAAAGTTTTTCATTTGATCAATGTATCTAAATCAAGAAAAATAGTTCTTGTACCTAGAAAAATATGAAATAATTCATTTGGTCTAGTTGTGCTTATCTAAAATTTACCAAACTTTTTTTATAGCTCTTAGGAAATAAAATAATGGTACTGTAAAAGTTATGGCTTCTAATACACAGTATAGCAGTATAGATAAATAACTCATTTAAACTAGACATATTGCAAGATCTAATTTAAAAACTTATTCTATAAATGCTTTCTGGGCATACCAATTAGGTACAAGCCTATGCTCACCATATGCAACACTCTGGCCAAAGATGACAAGCATCCAAAGGATGGATCTTGAGATTTAAATAAAAGTGCATTAAACTGGTATTTAAAATAGAGCAAGATATATTGATCAAATGAAAAACTTTATGTATCAAAAGTTGTAGATCTTGTTTCATAGAATCCAGAACAGTTGAGTTTGTATTTTTATGATTTTTCTATGATTTCTTATCGATTTTACAAGTTCACTGTTTAATGCGCCCTGGGCGCCAGGACCTAAATGTAATTTTTTTTACATTTAGGTCCTGTCACCAACTGGATGGGCGACAGGCACCCTGTCGCCCATTAGGGGGCGACAGACACCCATTTTTGAAAATTTCCCTATTCGGCATATATTTTTGAAATTTTGTTTTTTTTAATATAAAAATGAAAAAAAAGCGCATGCTGCATCTGTCTGAAAAAAACAACGAAACCCAACAAAGCCCAATATCGGCTCTTAATCGAGTTTTGGGCTTTGGTGTCTATTTCGCTATTGGAAAAAGTCCTTTTTTTGCCTCCCTCAAATTTGAGCCGAATCTGATTTTTCTCCTTGAACCACAAAACTGTCCTTCCAGCCTCCTCAACTCACAAAACGTTCACATAACCTCCCTGAGCGGTTTGAGAGTGAGGTGGCAGCGGTTTTTTTATTTTTCAGTTTGATTAAATCTTTGAAAAATCTCAGTAAATCACAAAAAATCATAAAATAGAAAATTCAATTTTATTGAACTCCACGTAAGTAGATATATGCATTAAACATATTATATGATATACTTTATTATATGATATACTTTACTACAAATTTTTTATATAGTTTTAGATATATGTTTTTTCTACAATTAATTTATATCTACAGTTTCTGTTGTCCAATTATGGTGAAATTTTTATAGTGGGATAATAATTATATGATTGATCTATAGTAAAAATTTTATAATTATTGGATCATGTTTGACTGAGATATAGATTTATCTATATAAACCTAAATAAATCTAGACCAATCTATAGATAAATCTAGATAAATTTATAACAGCGGAGGAGGGCGGCGACACGGTGGAGGGCGAGGAGACGGAGGCAAAAAGGCAGAGGCGCCAGCTGCCGTGCGCCGCCCCTGCTCCTCCATCTCGCCGCCGCCGCGAGGAGCCTATAGGAGAACCACACTGATAATGATTGGTATTACACGAAATTGGCTAAGCTGCATTGAGTAACAAATTAGTAAGCAGATTATTCACCTTGGGCTGGGGCAGTGTGGCCTTCTCATTCGCCTGCAAGCAGGGGCGTCGACAGCGCAGGGCACCAGCCCCGGCCTCGCGCGCGGGGCTGCCCGGTGGCTGTCCCACTCGCGGCGGTCTAGGCCGCGCGGCGCGGCGCGGCGGCCTGTCGAGCGAGGCGGCGGCGTGGCCGGCCCTGACCTCGCGCACGCGCGGCTTCCCGGTGGCCTCCCCACTAGCGGCAGCCTAGGCGGCGCGGCGGCCTGGCGGGCGAGGCGGCGTTGCGGCCGGCCCTGGCCTCGCGCGCGCTGCTTTCTGGTAGCCTCCCCACTCGCAGCAGCCTGGGCGGCGCGGCGGACTGGCGGGCGAGGCGGCGCGACGGTCTGGCGGGAGATGCAAATTGGGGGGGGGGGGGGGCAACGCATGGGATTGGCACCGTCTCCTGCCTGTTTAGTCCAAACGATGTTTCTTTTGCCTGCAGACGGGCCCAAGTAGCGAATGGTCGTTGGATTGCTTTCGTTGGATTGTTTAGTCCAAACTTGTAATGGTGGAGTTGGGCCATGCAATCCGGAAAAGTCAGTCAGCTCTGTTAGATCCATTCTTCAAACTTCCAAAAACTATCCCATCGAATATGTCGGCGCATGCATAAAGCACTAAATCTAGTTAAAATAAAAAACCGATTGCACCATTAGGGTGTAAATCGCGAGACGAATCTAATGAACCTAATTAGATCGTAATCACCCCAGTGCAATTTAGAGCTCTGATGCCAGCTGTAGCAGCACCGCCCAAATTAAACCGGCTTAAATGCACTAACCATCATCTTAATACTTAATCAAGTTACTGTGCACTTAAAACGGTGTAATCTGACAGGCTGTCGGGTAAATACCGATTAAACTACTGTACTCCAGGATCACAATTGCACTTGTAGACCCGTACGAAGATGAGCACAGGTGATACAAGCATACAGAAATCTTCAAATTAATTTACAACACAGATTTTACATAAAAGCTTTAAGTACAAACGACAAAGTTCAAAACACAGCAGAAGTTTAAAACCGAGTTCGAAATACAATACGATAACCACGACGACGATACAAGGTAAGCTCCACATCCTGCCCACCGATGTGATGCCAACCTGCCCAATCTTCACGGAGAAGACGGGGCCCACTCGACGGTCCACCTAGGAGGAAGCGGATGTCCAATCCAGGACGCGCAGACCTCCTCGAAGTCAGCGGGAACACAACCTGCTCAGGATGGTTACAACAACAACCCTGAGTATACTAATACTCAGCAAGGCTTACCCGACTTTGGGTATACTTAACCCATTACCTAAACATGCAAAGCTTTTTGGCTCTGGAGTTCTTTTGCTGAAAGGCTCCTAGAAGTGAATCCTTACTTTCAATATTTTAGCTCCATTTAGTACAGCGAGTATTAACTAAATTCGTTTAAACATCTAGAGCACACATGGTGGATCAGATTATCCTTCAGTAACTCACCAACCAACCTTTTCCATTCCGTTCTCATTCCACTTTCTTACTACGATGTGACACAGTGACCAAGGCTCTCATATCCGCGAGTCACGGCGAATCGATCCGATTTAACATTGCAAGGTGGACCTAACCAACACGACACATGTGAGCCCCGTCGGGCCACGCGCGTCAACTGTTTCCATCATTACCACGACATCTGAACCACGCCTGCTAAAACCCAGGTGATGGGCCCTCCCGGTGAACTCCCAGAGAACCCGGAGGCGGCATCCTATCCAACACCCGCCAACTCCCACGCCCAGCGTAGCAGGTCGGAATTCAAACTATCGTTGTAAAGCGGTACACAGCTTACCGGTTTCGACTACCTCCTACTTCCGGCATATCGTTAGTACTGTTCAATCCTCGATCAACAATGCCAACAACGGTACGGTCCTCAATCGACACAGGCGGAGGCTATATTCCATCCATTCCACATCTAAAACCACAATCATCTCCACCCGGTCTCCATTTCTCTTTCCTCATTGTTTCAATCTCAAGCCACGTTGCCATAAGTAGCACTATATTAAATCTCGCGAGCGACAGGAATCACTCGACTTCTACCGAGATCCTACTTAGCAGAGCATATCTATCGACATCTGCATACTAGTATTGACTCACGGGTACCTAGGGAAACATGCATACTAGGGTTCCATACAACTCCTAGAACATAAATGCTCAAATACTTAATTAAATATTAATATACTGAATTTATGGGTTATGCTTCGGGGCTTGCCTTGCAGGTCAGCGGGGTTAGCAACTTCTTCGGAAGTGGGCTCGACTGCGTCCTCCTGCTGCTCTCCCGCTTGCGGCTCCTGGATCGACTCGGCGATCAGCTCGTAGGCGACTTCGTTCGCGGCGTCTACACGAATAAAAATATGCCATGCAACAGTTAGGACACAATGCGATGCATGAGTGCTCATGAGGAGATGCATTTCAAAACGATGCAATGCAATGCGGTTCAGAAGTTCAACTCGTTTTAGCCTGAAGTGTTTCCTTCAAAACAACAATTATTAAACTTGCTTAGAGTAGCATGGATTAAGACAGAAGCTTGCTTTGTTGAGGCTACACATGCATGAAACAATAATCAATTAACCACAAGAAATAAAGGATAAAACTGAAGCTAGGAACTAAACAAAAGTAAGGCATAACTTGCTGACATAACATAGCAACGAAATTTTACCAGATCAACATGATAAAGATAAGGCATGCCACAGAATTGTTCTAGCTTTTATTGATGACAGACAGTGTTTATTTTAGCCCTAGCAAGCTAAGCCAAACACAAACAGATCTACACAAAAGTGTACAGCAACAGGTCATGAAAATTTTACAGTAGATTACACATACAAAGACTAAGCCACTGCAAATTTTTCATAATTTTTAGAGCCATAGAACAACCGGTATTAAATAAACTAGCTTAACACAAACTGAATTTTTAGCAGGGGCAAAAGTGACATTTCACATGCACAAGTATTTTTCCTCTGAAGATCTTGATTTTACAAACCTAACAAAATTTACTTTGCATTTTTCACATTTTTCTATAATTTTATACAATTTTTCCTAGCTTTCAGCTGAATATATAAAAAAACAAAAACATTAAAAAGGGGGGCTGACAGCCGGGCCCCACCCGGCAGGGCGCCCAGCCCGCCCCCTCCTCTGTTTTGCGCCCGCACGCGCGGCCGGCGTCCTGGCCGGCGCAGCGGCGCCACCCCCGCCGGCCCGCGGCTCGCCGGCGGCGGGGCCTGGCCCGGCCGCAGCCAGGGCTCCCCGACGGGGCCGGCGCAGGGCGGAGCAGGGCGTCCACGGGGAGGCGCAGGGAGGCTCGCGCAGCGGCTCGCGTCAGCGCATGGTGGGGCTCGCGCGACGGCTCGCGTCAGCGCATGGTGGGGCTCGCGCAGCGGCGCCGTGTTCCGGCCCGGCCGGGGCCGGCCGGCGGCGGAGGCAGGGTGCGCCACGGCCAGGGGGCCCAGGCGGCCCTGGGGCCCGCGGCGGTGCAGCTGGAGCCCGCGCGGAGGCAGCCCGCGGCGGGAGCAGCGGCGGCGCACGGGCGGCCGCGGCGGCGCAGCACGTTCCCGGCGGCGGTGGCGGCGGATTTGCTCGGGGAGAAGGTCGGGGAGGATGAGTAGGGGACAGAGAAGCTCGTAGCTACCTTCAATCGGCTCGAGGAGAGGCAGAGGTGGTTCGTCGGCGAGAGAGTGAAGCTCCGGCGGTCGGTTTGTGGATGGTCTGCGGCGGCGGCTTCGATTCCTGCCGGGTAAAGGCTCAATCGAGGTCGGGGCGGTGCTGCAGGGGTGCGGGGTGTGGTGGAGCGGCTCGAGGGCACGAAGGACAGTGGCATGACGGTGGAGGATGGCCGGCGCAGAGGGTGATAAGCTAGGGTTTGCTCGGTCCGCTCGCGGCGCGAGGAAGGGGAACGGAATGGACGGAACTGGATGCTTCCCTGGGCCCACGCGAGGAGAAGAGCGGCGTCGAGGCGCGATGGCCGACGCGTGGCGTCGCTCGCCGGCGGCCAGACGCCGATATGGTGTCGGGGCTGCACAGTTGTGCACAGGAGAAGCACTGTGTACCCGTTGAATCAATTTGACTCGAGTTTGACCCTCCAAAACCCAAATTTTGATATAGGAACTTGAAATTTGGCCAAAATAAAAGTTGTAGAGGAAAAGAAGATCTACAACTTTTGTTTTGGGTGAAAGTTGATTCGAAGCTCGGATCATCGAGAAAAACGAGGTCAAACCTAGCTAAAACGATGTTTACTATGCGAACATGATTAATGCTAATGACGCATTTAAGCCACGATTAGCGATTAAACACGGGATTAGCGTAAAATTAACACCGAGGTGTTACAGCCTTTCCCCCTTAAAAGAATCTCGTCCCGAGATTCAGGCACAATAGAATGTATAAGGTGAGAAAGTTCAAAGGTGAAATGTCTGAATGAGCGTTTAAGAAGTCCGGATACTTGGATTTCAGAAATTCCTCATTCTCCCAAGTAGCTTCTTCTTCAGAGTGATTGCTCCATTGAACTTTGTAGAATCGGTTGGTGGTGCGACGAGTAACTCGATCCTTGTGATCGATAATCTTGATAGGATGCTCAGGATAGGTGAGATCAGACTCTAATTGAATCGAGTCACTTTCTACCACTTCAGTCGGAACTCTAAGGCACTTTCTGAGTTGTGATACATGGAAAATGTTATGAACTGCAGAAAGATTCGCTGGAAGATTTAATCGGTAAGCCACATGACCGCATCTTTCCACAATTGGATATGGACCAATGTAGCGGGGAGCTAACTTTTCTTTTATTCCAAACCTTTGCACGCCTTTCCAAGGTGAGACCTTCAGATAGACGTGATCACCGATTTCAAACACGAGTGGACTACTCCTTTTATCAGCATAGCTCTTCTGCCGAGACTGTGCGATCTTTAAGTTTGCTTGAATAAGACGGACTTGTTCTTCGGCCTCTTGAACCATGTCAGGCCCAAAGATAGTTCTTTCTCCGGTTTCAGACCAATTGAGAGGTGTACGGCATCGACGACCATACAGTGCTTCGAATGGTGCCATTTTGATGTTCTCTTGATAACTATTGTTATAAGAGAATTCAGCTAATGGCAAATATTGATCCCATTTCTGTGGATAGGCTAAGACACATGCACGAAGCATATCCTCCAGGATTTGATTTATCCTCTCGGTTTGGCCGTCTGTCTGAGGGTGATATGCAGAGCTGCGAATAAGATGGGTTCCCAAGCTAGCATGCAATTGCTCCCAAAAACGAGCAATGAACTGGGTCCCTCGATCTGATATGATGGTCTTTGGCACACCATGTAAACATAGTATGCGATCCACGTACAACTCGGCATACTTCTTTGCTGGATATACAGTTTTGACTGGCAGGAAATGTGCTGACTTGGTCAGTCTGTCCACCACAACCCAAATGGAGTCATATCCCTTTTGAGTTCGAGGTAATCTGATGATGAAATCCATGCTGATATCCTCCCATTTCCATTCAGCAATGTTCAAGGGTTGAAGAGTCCCAGCTGGCCTGAGATGACTAGCCTTGACTCTCCGACAGATATCACACTCTGACACATATTTGGCTATTTCTCTTTTCATCCGAGTCCACCAAAATCATTGTTTTAGGTCTAGGTACATCTTGTTGCTACCCGGATGGATTGATAACCGTGAAGTATGGGCTTCATCAAGAATTTGTTTTCTGAGCTCAAAATTCTTAGGCACCACCAATCGGTTCTTGAACCATAACACATTCTCAGTATCCTGGTGGAAGCAATTCACTTTAGGGTCTCCTTCTGATAGTCTTCTCTGAATTTCCTTCACCCCTTTATCTTGCTTTTGTGCCGCGATGATGAGATCATGAAAAGTAGGAGTAAGCTCTAGATGAGCCAATGTGCCATGTGGTACAATGCTTAAATTCAGCTTTTCCATTTCATAGCAAAGAGATTCGCTCAATGGTATAGCTGAAATACAATGACAGTGAGCTTTGCGACTTAGTGCATCGGCAACTACATTTGCCTTGCCAGGATGATAATGCACTTCGAGCTCATAATCTTTAATCAACTCAAGCCATCTCCTTTGACGCATGTTCAAATCAGCTTGAGTGAAAAGGTATTTCAGACTCTTGTGATCAGTATAGATGTTGCACAACGTACCCAGAAGGTAGTGTCGCCAGTTCTTCAGAGCATGAACTACAGCTACTAATTCAAGATCATGAGTGGGATAGTTTTCTTCATGACGCTTGAGTGATCGAGATGCATAAGCAATCACTCGGTTCTCCCGCATCAAGACACAACCGAGTCCTGTGCCCGAGGCATCACAGTAGACATCAAAAGGTTTTGTAGTGTCGGGCTGGGCCAAGATTGGAGCTGAAGTGAGAAGTGTTTTCAGTTTCTGGAAAGCTTCCTCACATTTGGTACTCCAATAGAATTTGAGACCCTTCTTAAGAAGTTCAGTCATTGGCTTCGCAATTTTGGAGAATTCTGGGATGAACCGACGATAATACCCAGCTAAACCCAAGAAACTGCGGATTTCAGGAACTGAAGTTGGGGCTTCCCAATCGAGTACATCCTGTACTTTACTGGGATCAACGGAAATACCTTCAGCAGATATGACATGACCCAGGAATGGAACTTCCTTCAGCCAGAAGTCACACTTGCTGAATTTGGCATAAAGCTGGTGCTCTCTCAGACGCTGAAGTACTATGTGAAGATGATGAGCATGTTCTTCCTCATTCTTGGAGTAGATCAAGATATCATCAGTGAAGACCACGATGAACTTATCTAACTCCGGCATGAATACTGAATTCATAAGGTACATGAAGTAAGCTGGAGCATTGGTTAATCCAAAAGACATAACCAAATACTCGTAGAGACCATAACGAGTAGAGAAAGTTGTTTTTGGTATATCCGCCGATCTAATTTTGATTTGATGATAACCAAATCGTAGATCTATTTTCGAGAATACCTTAGCTCCAGCTAGTTGATCAAAAAGAATATCAGTACGAGGAAGTGGATATTTATTTTTGATGGTGACAGCATTCAGAGGTCGGTAATCCACACATAGCCTCAGCCCGTGATCTTTCTTCTTTACGAACAGAGCCGGTCAACCCCAAGGTGAGGTGCTCGGTCGAATGAAACCTTTATCTAGCAACTCTTGCAACTGGACTTTTAATTCAGCTAACTCACTTGGAGTCATTCTATATGGCCTTCGAGATATGGGCGCTGTACCGGGCTGTAACTCAATGACAAACTCAATATCCCGATCGGGAGGCATGCCTGGAAAGTCCTTCGGAAACACATCGGGGTATTCACAAACCACCGGAATTACTTCTAGAATTTTCCCCTCAAGATGGTATATGACAGTGGTTGGAATTTCATGCTGGAAAAGATGAATATCCATAGAACCATACGTGGAAGAGTTGAACTGAATGATACGAGAAGAGGTATTGATGATAACGCCATGCTTCTTCATCCAATTCATTCCAAGTATGACATCTATCCCTTGACTTGGAAGGACAATGGGAGTGATCGGAAAAATTTTCCCACCCAAATTAAGGGGAACATTTCGAACTACTTGGCCAGCATTTAACCGGGTGCCAGGTGTCTGAATAATGTAGGGTCTCTCTTGGCATGTTACTTGTAAGTGATGTCGTGCCACACATGCTTCAATGATAAAGGTATGAGATGCTCCTGAATCAAATAACACAGTAATAGGGCAATGATTAACGGAGAACAAACCCGCCATCACTTGGGTGCCCTCCGGAACTTCCTCCAGAGCGGTGTAGTTCACACGACCAGTCTTGGCAGGTACAATCTTCTTTTTCTGATCCTTCTGGCTGGAACCTTGACTCAGCACAGGAGTCTTGTAATTATTCTGCTGAGGTGGCAGACGGCAGTCACGTGCAAAGTGCCCCAGGTTACCACAATTGTAACATGGGTAGTTGTTGGGGCGTGGAGCTTGTAGCATTAGAGGCCTCTGCTGCTGTGTTTGGAAACGGGGTGCCCACTGCTGCTGGTGCTGTGGTGGTCTAGCGACCCAACGGCCCTGCTGTGGAGGACGGTTTGAAGCCTGTTGATTCCCTGTCTGAACCAGCTTGTACCTCTGGGGTGCATTGCTGGAGGATCCAGCAGGTGCCTTTCTCTTCTTGTCAGCTTTGTGCGCCAACGTGGCATCTTCCTACGTGATGACCTTATTAACCAGCTCGGTAAAGTTGTTGCAAGTAGTAAGAGCTAGCTTGTCCTGAAGTTTCGTACTAAGTGCCCTTCTGAAGCAATCTTGCTTCTTTTCATCCGTATCCACATGGAAACCACCATATTGGGATAGCAGATTGAAGGTTTGAGCATATTGGAGCACGGTGTTGTTCTCTTGCTTCAGGGCTAGGAACTCTGCCATCTTTCTTCTCATTAAGCTCGTAGGGATGTGGTGGGCTTTAAAAGCTACCACAAACTCATCCCAAGTGAGACGCGTATTGACGGGAAGTAGAGCCTTGTGATTGACCCACCATATTTTTGCAGGTCCTCTCTGCTATTGCGCTGCAAAGGCGGCTTTGTCCATTTCTGCGCAATTGAGGATGCTGAACTTATCCTCAATGGTGTGAATCCAAGCATCTGCCTCAAGGGGATCATCGGCCTTATGGAACAGAGGAGGCTGGGTGGCCAGAAAACCGACATAGTCAGTTTCTGCTGGTGGTGGCGGGGGAGCGTGCCGACCCCTGCCGACATTGGCTTGGGCTTGCACCAGTTTCCTTATTAACTCCATCTACTCGTTGCGGTCCGCGATAAGAGCCGCAACAGCTTGAGCCAAAGAGGGAGGTGGTTGGGGCAGTGCTTCGTGATTCTCATTGTCATGATTATCGCCCATCTGCAAAATTAATCATTCCCCTGGTTAGCCATTTCGCTATCAGGACTAATCCATGCAATTAAAGAATGTGCATATATAATATGAACACACGGCATGAATCATTTCCCCCGCGATCTGGTTCACCAAGGGAAAAAAATAAAATGGCTTGCTTCGGTTGAAACCGCCTCAACAAGATTTCAATTTCGAAGACAACCAAAACACAGCTCATAGGTGAAATTTCACACTACCGGCATTAACGAACTAAAGCAGCAACCAGGAAGATCATTAACATAAGCAATTTACATTATGCAGCCATGCTGCTTGATTTGGAACAAGGTTCATTACATTACCACAACTCTGCTGCGAAAAACAAACTAACATTAGAGAAGGGTTCATACACGACCCGACAACACACCACTGCGAAAAGGAGGGGTCTTACACGACCCGGCTACACACCACACTAGCGAAGGGTTATCCTACATGACTCGAACTACCGAGCCACAAAAGAATTCTCAACCCAAGGTTAGCCTAGAGCACTATGTTGGTCATCCTACCCAACTATCCTACAGTTAGGCTACACTGCAAGGGGAGAATCAACACTATCCAGCTACGTCCTCACGGAGTCCCAGGTCCCGACTCGACTCCAGACACTCCCTCGATCTCCTCAGGGTCTTCTTCTTCTTCTTCCTCTTCTTCTGGCTCCTCCTCAGCTGCCTCAGCCTCCATGTCTGCTACTGCCTGCACCTGAGCCTGAACGTCCTCAATCAACTCATGGGCCTGCTGAAGCTGCCCCTCAAGATGCTGCACCATCTCAGTCCTGTTCTCCAACTCTTCCTGCAACTCCTGAATCCTTATCTTTCTCACTCTGGACTTGGCCTTCAGGGTCTTGATCTTGTCCTGGGTACCAATCATGTGCTTCTCATGGAGGTGAGCCTCTCGAGCCTTGCTCCTGCATATCGCATTTTCCTCGCGAAGCTGCTCATACATGTTGACCAAAGCTGAGGAATAGCTGAACGAGAGGGCGGTCCTGACATTGTAGTCGGGCATCATGTAGTTCATGTTGCGGTTCACCCGATCTGCATAGGCCTGAGTGGTCTCATCCTTCAAAGGAAACACATTGTAGGGAGTATCCATGATCTTAGCACTATGCTTCTCTGAGAACTCCTCAATAGCCTTCCTAGCAGCGATCTCCCAGGAGTCTGCCAGCTTCCTTCTATACACTGTGAGCTGCCACGAGTCCCATTCCAAGCGAGCGGGGCAAGCAGGAATCTTCACGATCATCTGACAGCGCTCTGTGCCTAGCAAGCTAGACTCGTGTCCTGAGTACTGTGGGGGCTCAGTGTAGACAAACGCCCTGAGCATCTGCCACAGCAGACGAGGAAAGTGGCAGGTGTGGAGGGCATTGGAGTGCGCCCAACCCTCAGTGTCCACGATCACGTGCGTGAAGCTAGCCATCTGTAAGAACACATAGCGCTAACGTAAGCCACAATTTTCAAAAGAAACAGATTTAAACTGGGCAACACAACATAAATAAATTTTTGAAGAACGCATAGTAAAAACATAGCGGTCCAAATAAATTTTTATGAAGCGCAACCGTAAGCAACAAAACGATCAACAACTCGGTTATGCAAGATGCAAGATGCATGCACGTTCTAGCGTTTCTCACCCAAACAAATACCAAAATATGGTATACGAGGACAATCGGTGGCACAATTACGTACTCTCCCTATCTACACTAGTCGTTCCTACGATCAAGGATTTCATAACGCGCTTAACGTGGTTAGTTTCCTGCAGAAGAACACAGAGTATATAACCACTTCTGGACCCTTCGTGCCAGCACTCACGAACGGCCCCCTATGTGTCCTACGCCACACGGGTAATGCATATGCAGTTTCCCACATATTCACACATACATTACCATCCACTATAGAGATGGCACCCAGACGTTCAACGTTGAATGGGCAGCGATGCATACGTCATAACAACGTATTCACTTCCCGTACACTCGCCTTACGGGACATCCAAGGGTAGACGTGTCCCAAGGGTCACGGTCATGCCCAACCGCATGACAGGTTTACATCTCGTAACATTACCTTACGAAATGGCCGTGATCACAATCACACAGTAGGAAATCCGCACTCCATATCAGGCGGCAGATAGCGATAGGCTCGTTCGAATTGAGCCTTATCACCTCCTCATATGCTCATCATACGGGACCCGCGCACGTATGAAACACGTGGGCTATTCTAAAGGACTACCAAGAATGCTTACCTTGCTTACCTTAGTGTAGGTGCGTCGTTACCGAAATAAGGTTTAACAAAAAGTAAAAGCTGGAAGTGCTGGAATAAAATAGATACTTAGATGCCACCTAACTTATGTAACATATTTAGGGCATACGAACTATCTATTCTATTCCTTAGCGCATCTAGCGTCAACTTTTCGAAAAAAACCCGAAATCGTTGCAAGGTAAGAGTTACTTAACTTAATTAAGCACGCCAGTAATCACCTGTAAGCATCTAGGCCCTCAAGGTATGTTTCGGTGATTAATGACAACTATTATTGTGACTAATGAGTTTGTGCAGCTTAATAGATCATTCTCGCTCATTTGGTCATATGTCAAAAGAGGCCCCTCAATTTCGTTATCCAAAAAGGCGATCTCGGTATTCAACTCAAATATATGTCAAGACTAAGGATCTTTCTAGTCCTAAGTGTCATAAGGTTGAGAAGGACACTTAGGTTAGTATAGGTTTTATAGTTTTGTAGTGATCGCACTATTAAGAGGGGTTAAGGTCAAATAACTTGAGCATGGACATGGTCATTTGAAAATGGATGCACACTATGGTCACTCAGGTTCCTAGAAGTTCAAATAAGTGGTTTTCAACTTATATCTCAAGAATATTTGGATTTCATTCAAGACTCAAATTAGAAAAGGCAAAATCAGAAAAAGTCTTTAACACCGGTTTAACCGACGCCTTCATTTTTCTATACGTCGGTTAAACGAAGTCAGCAGAGACTGGACAAGTCAATACACCGGTTAAACCGACGTGTTTGAATTTAACGTCAGTGCATTAGTCCAGAGTTGGTTTTTCCAGGGGGTTTCAAGGTTCTATACACCGGTTAAACCGACGATGTTTGAATTGAGACGTCGGTGCAATTGACCAGTGAGAAGGTTTTTCCAGGGATTTCTGAAGTTGTACTCACCGGTTAAACCGACGATGGTTTTGAGTTAACGTCGGTGCAGTTGTCCAGAGACTTGGTTTTTCAGTTGATCAGAGGACAACTACACTCACCGGTTAAACCGATGATACGTCAGTTAATCTGCCCAAGTTGTAACGGCTAGTTTTCAGAAGGGGCAGTTTACATTCATCGGTTAAACCGACGATGACTATTGGAGGTACGTCGGATTAACCGGCGCTACGCAGTTTTCTGGCAGCTTTTCTCCAACGGCTCTATTCGTGTGAGCTGCCTATATATACCCCTCCAATGGGTCATTTTACACTCTCTTAACACCAGTACACATTCATACACTCATACATTGTTGAGAGCCACCTTGAGCTTCATATTTCACATACTTGTTCATTCAATCAATCAAGAAGCAAGACTAAGGACTTGAGTAGAAAGAAGCTTGTGTGCATCCGTTCTTGGTGATCAGTTCTTGCTCAAGTGAAGGCCCTAGCTTGTTACTCTTGGTGATTGGCAGCACCTAGGCGATCTTGGTGATTGAAGGTGTTTCTTCCGGAGCTTGCCAACGATTGTGGGAGCCCGAAGAAGTTTGTATGTGGCTTGAGCTCCACCACGCCGGGATGGTGAACGGAGACTCTTAGTGAGCGCCCTCGTCTCGGTGACTTGGGAGGTGACAAGACTCTTAGTGAGTGTCACAACGTGGATTAGGGGTGTGTGCCAACACATCGACACCATGGGAAAAAAATCCGGTTGTCTCTTGCCCACTGTTTACATTCAAGCACTTACTTTCATGCAATTATTCATGTGCTTGACCTTAGAGATCATAGCTTAGCTCTACCTTGATTAGTTTGGTATCTAGTTGTATCTTTTATTAGCTTGTGTAGTTTGCTTAGTTAGCCGGTTGGTGAATTGAGCCTTACTAGCTTTGCATAGGTTAAGGTTGCTTTAATTGTTTTAGAAATTTGAAAAATGCCCAATTCACCCCCCCTCTTGGTCCATCGATCCTTACAATTGGTATCAGAGCCTCGTTGCTCATTTGGATCATTAGGCTTCACCGCCTAGAGCTATGGCCAAGATGGGTGGTTCGCCGCCTCACTTCGAGGGCAAGAACTTTGCCTATTGGAAAGTTCGCATGGCCGCATACCTTGATGCGATTGCCCCCGAAGTGTGGTTGGCAACCAAGACCAGGTTCACCGGAACTCCCACCACGGAACAACTAAAGTGGAATGCAAAGGCTAGAAATGCAATTTTCGAAGCCATTAGTGAGGAAGTCTTTGCTAGAGTAAATGGCATGGACTTAGCAAGTGATATATGGAAAGAGCTAATTGAAATCCATGAAGGCTCCACAAAAGTCCGTGAACAAAAATATCACTTATTTAGAGCTAAGTATGATTCTTTTAATATGCTTGCTCATGAAAATTGCAATGATATGTATTCTCGCTTGAATGTCATTGTCAATGACATTAATGCTCTTGAAGTTTCTAAAATTGACAGTGGCTCCATCAACCGCATGATTCTCATGCTCCTACCGAAGCCCAAGTATAACATCATCAATGCTATGCTTCAAAAAGAGAATCTTGATACAATGGAAGTAGGAGAGCTTGTGGGTGAAATTCGCGCTCATGAAATGGGTATCCTTGGTATGTCCGAAGAGCCAACAATAAGCAAGTCAATTGCTCTCAAAACCAAGGCCAACAAATCCCGCAAGCTCAAGATGGTCAAGCAAGAATCAAACTCAAGCAATGAGGAAGAAGATCATCATGAAAGCTCATCCGATGATGAAGAAGATGGAGAACTTGCTCTCATGATGAGAAAGTTCACACGCTTGAGCGACAAGATAAACAAGAAGGGTTACAATTTTGACCCTTAAAGAAGAATGTTCCGGCCATGGGGAGATGTCAAGAACAAAACTTGCTACAATTGTGGAGAAAAAGGCCACATCTCTCCCGATTGCCCTAAGCCGGACAAGAGAAAGAAAGACAACAAAAGCAAACATCGCCATGATTCAAGCGATGATGAAGAGGATGAAAAGAAGAAAAAGAACAAGATGGTTGGGAAGAAGAAGAGCCATGACAAGAAGACCAAGCTCTTCCCAAAGAAGAAAGGGCACACCAAGAGAAGCTTCTTGGTGGAAAAACAAGAGTGGGTGACCGATGTCTCATCAAGCGAAGATTCAAGTGATGAAGAAGACATCGTCACCATCGCCCTCACAAATGAAGAATCACCACTACCTCCGCCTCCCATGTGCCTCATGGCAAAAGGTAACACAAAGGTGAACTACAAAGCCGGTGGAAAACATTGGGTACTTGATAGCGGTTGCTCTCAACACATGACCGGCAATGATAGCATGTTCACCACTCTTGAAGACCCCGGAGATCATGAACATATCACCTATGGTGATAATTCAAGGGGAAAAGTTTTAGGTTTGGGTAGAATAGCAATCTCTAAAGATTTATCTATTTCTAATGTCTTGTTTGTAGAAGCTCTTAGTTTTAATCTTATTTCAATTGCTCAATTGTGTGATCTTGGACTAACGTGTACCTTTGACAAGAATGGTGTTGTAGTAACTCTTGAAGAAGACAAGTCATTGGTATTCACGGGGTTTAGGCATGGCAACATTTATTTGGTGGATTTCTCTTCAAAGCAAACAAGCTCCATGACATGCCTCTTCACCAAGTCGTCTCTTGGGTGGCTTTGGCATAGAAGAATTGCTCATATTGGCATAAGCAACCTCAAGAAAGCCCACAAGAGAGGGATGATCACCGGCTTGAAGGACGTCACATTCGACAAGAACAAGCTATGTAAAGCATGTCAAGCCGGGAAGCAAGTTGCAACACATCATCCCATCAAGACGATGTTGTCTACCTCCAAGCCGCTCGAGCTACTTCACATGGATCTCTTTGGTCCAACTACATACAAGAGCATTGGTGGTAACCAATATTGCCTAGTAATCGTTGATGATTTTTCACGTTACACTGGGGTCATGTTTCTAGGCGATAAGGGTGAAACTCCGGAAGTCTTCAAGACATTTGCAAGAAGAGCTCAAAGGGAGTACAACTCCCCAATTGTGAAGATCCGGAGTGACAACGGCACCAAGTTCAAGAATATGAACATGGAAGAATGGTGCGATGAAGAGGGCATCAAGCATGAGTTCTCCGCCACCTACATGCCTCAACAAAATGGAGTGGTGGAAAGAAAGAACAAGACACTCATCACCCTAGCAAGAGCAATGTTGGATGATTATGGTACGTCCGAGAAGTTTTGGGCGGAAGCAATCAATACGGCGTGTCATGCATCCAACCGAGTGTATCCCCACTGACTCCTCAAGAAAACTCCATATGAGCTCATCACCGGGAAGAAACCAAATATATCCTACTTTCGAGTCTTTGGTTGCAAATGCTTCATCTATAAGAAGAAAAGGCTCGGTAAGTTTTAGAGTAGATGTGATGAAGGTTTCTTTCTTGGTTATGCATCAAACTCCAAAGCATATAGAGTATTCAATCAAACCTCCGGGTTAGTTGAAGAAACATGTTATGTGGAGTTTGATGAATCTAATGGCTCCCAAGAGGAGGTTGTTGGCTATGACAATGTAGATGCTGATGAGATTGATGAAGCTTTGAAGAAGATGTCCATTGGGGATATGAAGCCGGAAGAGGTGCATGAAGGCAATGATCAAGGGGGAGGACCTTCCTCATCTACACCAAGCACCTCTACGGCACCCCAAGTGGATGAAGATCAAGAAAAAGATGATCCACAACCTCAAGAAAATGTGCCAACGCCAACACCCCAAGTCCAAGAACAAGAAGAACAAAATGTTCCACCACAAGCACAAGTCACCAATGATCCACCCCAACAAGCATCTACGCATGTACCGCTAGTGAAGCATGGTCGCATCTCCAAGGATCATCCAATTGGTCAAATCATTGGTAGTCCTTCCAAGTTAGTAAGAACTCGCTCTAAGCATGCTTCATTTTGCGAATATTACTCGTTTGTTTCTTGTATTGAACCCACTAGCATAGAGGAAGCACTTGAGGACTCGGATTGGGTGATAGCGATGCAAGAAGAATTGAACAACTTCACCCGCAATGAAGTTTGGGTCCTCGAAACTCCTCCGAAAGATAATAACATCATCGGCACTAAGTGGGTCTTTCGAAACAAGCAAAATGAACATGGGGTGGTGATACGCAACAAAGCAAGACTTGTGGCAAAAGGGTTCTCTCAAGTCGAAGGTTTGGATTTTGGTGAAACTTTTGCTCCGGTCGCAAGACTTGAAGCTATCCGCATCCTTCTTTCTTACTCTTCACATCACAATATTAAGTTATATCAAATGGATGTGAAAAGTGCTTTCTTAAATGGCGTTATTAATGAACTTGTTTATGTTGAGCAACCTCCCGGATTTGAAGATCCGAGGAATCCTAATCATGTTTATAGGTTGCACAAGGCACTCTATGGGCTCAAACAAGCTCCAAGGGCTTGGTATGAGAGGCTTCGTGACTTCCTAATCATGCAAGGCTTCAAGATCGGGAGGGTGGACACCACTTTGTTCACAAAAGACGTCAATGGGGATCTTTTCATTTGTTAAATTTATGTTGACGATATTATCTTTGGCTCAACTAATGATTCACTAAGCCATGAGTTTGCTACCATGATGTCTAGGGAATTCGAGATGTCCATGATTGGCGAATTGACCTTCTTCCTTGGTTTTCAAGTCAAACAAATGAAGGAAGGGACATTCATCCATCAAGAAAAATATACTAAAGATATCTTGAAGAAGTTCAAGATGGATGAGTGCAAGCCAATCAAGACACCCATGGCAACCAATGGGCATCTCGACTTGGATGTGGACGGTAAACCGGTTGATCAATCCCTCTATCGTTCTATGATAGGGTCTTTGCTTTACCTTACCGCATCTAGGCCCGATATAATGTTTAGTGTGTGCTTGTGTGCCCGCTTTCAAGCAAACCCAAAGGAATCAGACCTCTCGGCTGTGAATAGGATCCTTTGGTATCTCAAGCACACCCCTAGCATAGGCTTGTGGTACCCTAAAGGCGCTAGCTTAGATCTCTTGGGATACTCGGATTCGGATTTTGCCGGAAGCCGTGTGGATCGCAAGAGTACCTCCGGGGGTTGCCACTTGCTTGGGCGTTCTCTAGTTTCTTGGTCGAGTAAGAAGCAAAATTCCGTGGCTTTGTCCACCGCGGAAGCGGAATATATAGCGGGCGGTACATGTTGTGTCCAAATCCTATATATGAAGCAAACTCTTTTGGACTTTGGTGTGAAACTAGATAGGATCCCACTCCTTTGTGACAATGAAAGTGCCGTAAAAATTGCCAAAAATCCGGTTCAACACTCTCGCACAAAACACATTGATATTCGCCATCACTTCTTGCGTGATCACGAAGCCAAAGGAGACATATCTCTTCAAGGTGTGAGATCCGAGGAGCAATTGGCGGATATTTTCACAAAACCATTAGACGAGAGTACTTTTGTTAGGCTAAGGAATGAGCTTAATGTGTTAGATGCGGCAAACGTCATGTAAGTTGCCATGTCATATAGAAAAATGCAAACATATAGGACACTTGTCTAACCTTGGTAAGATAGTGATGAGCAAGGGTTTAGCTAGAGGTGGTGGTCCAGTTGTGTTCCTCTAGGCTTGTCCAAAGGCTCATCATGAAGAAGCTTCCCGTGGGTTCAAACTTGACAAGTAGATCTTAAATTCTTGTTATGCATTTCATGTCATATAGATGTGCACTTCATGTTTACTTTACTTTCGCATGTGGTTGTAGCTTGCACCATCATTGCATGTGTAAGGGTCACAAAGGAAATCACTTGATGAAAATGAGACTTGTTTCACTTACAAGATCTTAATTCATGAAATGTGAAAAGAGCAAAGTGTTAGGTGCGTTATTGCCTAGTGAGTCATGTCATAATGAGTTTGAAGCTCTCTATCTTCAATATTCCTATGACAAGGCTCATACATTTTTTTTGGCACTTTGTCTCGCTTTGCGGCTTTTCCTTGTGTTTGAAAAGAAATTTATTTAAGCTAGTGTGCTATCCTATTCACTTTGAGGGGTAAAGTCGCCTATGCAAGTCCATTAACTTGTGTTTATTTGAATTTTAAAAGTTTATTGGACTTAGCATAGAAGAGTGAGCTGAGAGAAGGGTTTTCGGGTTCATCGGTTCAACCGACGCTCAATGGATCCATACCCATCGGTTTAACCGGCGTTACTAAGTTTCTGTCTCAGCTCAGTCAAACCAGGCGTTCAACCGGCGTATACAATTTTCGGAGCATCGGATCAACCGGTGAACGTAACTCAGATCTGACCCAGCAATCAACCGGTGTTAGCAGCATTTAACCGGCGAGTTCAAAGTGCTAATCGTCGGTTCAACCGGCGTTCAGATGTGTTTCTGCTGGAGTCTCGGGTGAACTGCACCGATGCAATCAACCAACGCTCAAGACCTAGGCATCGGTTTAATCGGCGATAAGGAAAATCGCGGGCCCACTTGTCATTTATATGTCTTGCTCGGGCCGCCTTGCTCTCTTTTCTCTGTTTCGCCCGGTTCATCACGACTCACTCCGCCGTCGCTCCGCCCCCAACTCGAGCCGCCGCCGCACTCGCCTACTCGCCGTCGTTCTGCCGCAGCCGCTCACGCCGCCTGCACTCTGCCGGCCCGGCCGACACCACCGCGTGCCATCCTCGCCACCGCGCGTCTTCCTCGACCGCCCGCGCCGCCGCTCGCCCACGCTGTCCGTGCTCCACGCAGCCGCCGCCGCCGCCTGTGCACCACAGCCGCCTGCGCCGCCCACTGCTTGCACGATGACTCCCACGCATCGCCGCCACTCGCATTGCCTGTGATCCATTCGCGCAGTCACACCACGCACGCCAACTGCTCGACGGTTTGCCCGAGCCGTTCTTCGCACTGCTTTCGCGCCGCGTTTGCGTTCCCACACACCCGCGCCACCGCCAGTCGAGATGGGTCGCGAGAAGAGAAAAGGGGAAGGAGGTTGTGGTGGAGAAGCCCGTCCGCAAGCGGACTCGTGCAGAGAGGGACGCCGAGAGGGCCGAGATGGTGGCCAAGGCCGCCGAGGAGCAGGCGTCAGGCCGTGCTCGCCCATTCGCGATCAGAGAGCAGCCAGCCAGGGGCAGGGGCAGAGGTCGAGGTATGGGTAGAGTCAGAGGTGCCAGGGCCACCAGAGCCACGACCGAGGCAGTAGCAGAGACAGATCACTCAGATTCAGCTGCAGAGTCAGATGCAGATTCAGAGGCAGAGCAGTCTGAGCAGTCTCAGGGGCAGGGCACACAGGAGTCACCAACTCTACGACGTTCTGGCCGCACTCGGCAGACGTCCCCAGCAGGAGAGTCTTCTCCGGCGACCGAGCGTCGCACTGGACCGAGGACGTGAGGAGGTCACCAGCCACAGGAGCCTCGCAGGTCCGCAGCAGCAGCAACTGTAGCTCGTAGAGCCGAGGCCCTAGAGGCCGAGCGCGCAGTGTTCCGTATGGACACTGTTGTGCGTCTGGAGCCAGGTGTGCTGCTCCAGAACTTGACCAAGGCCAATGCAGCAAAGGTCAAGAGGCTCAGGTGGAGTGTTGGGGAGGAGGACTGGTTCCCCGTGACCCGTGACAACAGGGTCGACCGTAGGTTCTGGACGCTTCTTTAGGCCAGTTTCTACGAGACCTACCAGAGGCGGGGCCACAGGATCTTCCCGCACAGAGTGCTTGACTGGGTGTCACTGAGGACAGCCGCAGGGGGAGCAGACGTCAGAGAGCACTTTGCTCACTTCTGAGGCCTGCCCATGTTACTTCAGATAGAGCAGAACAGATACATCGAGGACTGGGTCAGAGTTTTCTATGCCACAGCTTGGATAGCTCCAGAGCGCAGAGTAGTACACTTCGTGTTTGGAGGCCAGGTCTTTGGTCTGTCCAGAGCGACTTTAGCAGGGATTCTCGGAGTTGACTTGGTTGACGTCTCCCTGCACGAGATGGTATATGGAGACGCAGACCCACCGCGCAGAGCGATGATTGTCGGGATTGCACCTTCTCACGAGGCGATCTCTCAGTGCTTCCGCCAGCCGTTTCCAGCGTCGTATGCCAGAGTCCCTAGCCTGTTGACCCCAGAGGCGTACGCAGTCCACATGGCCCTCCGGAGGACTCTGTTACCGTGGAGTGGCTACCCCGAGGGGTTTACAGGTTTGCAGCAGCTGTTACTACTTCACATCCTCACTCACGAGCCGTTCGATATTGTTGACTTTATTTTGGCTGAGATCGAGGATGTGATCACTGACGGGATAGGGGTCGTGAGGCAGTTTCCTTATGCACACTAGATTAGCTATATTTGCTCTATGATTGTACTAGCAGAGTCACCTGTCAGCAGTGTGTACCATCAGGATGAGGCTCCCCGGTTCCCAGTTTACCGTCCGACAGCTCCCCAGGACCGGAGGAGAGGCAGACAGGCAGAGAGAGCTGCCATGGCACAGTTGTCGCCTGAGGCACAAACCCGAGTGGCACAGGAGGATGAGGCACTGCTAGCTGCCGAGGCCCAGCTTCCCGGAGGAGATGATGAGATACACTGGTCTGAGCTTGAGTCAGACTCCTCCGAGGACGTCGAGTACTTCCCTGCAGCAGCCCCAGCTAGTCACGACCACGAGGCAGGGGGTCCAGAGAGCCAGCCCCAGAGTCAGCCGCTGCTGCTACAGTTTACATCTCATAACATTACCTTACGAAATGGCCGTGATCACAATCACACAGTAGGAAATCCGCACTCCATATCAGGCGGCAGATAGCGACAGGCTCGTTTGAATTGAGCCTTACCACCTCCTCATATGCTCATCATACGGGACCCGCGCACGTATGAAACACGTGGGCTATTCTAAAGGACTACCAAGAATGCTTACCTTGCTTACCTTAGTGTAGGTGCATCGTTACCGAAATAAGGTTTAACAAAAAGAAAAAGCTGGAAGTGCTGGAATAAAATAGATACTTAGATGCCACCTAACTTATGTAACATATTTAGGGCATACGAACTATCTATTCTATTCCTTAGCGCATCTAGCGTCAACTTTTCGAAAAAACCCGAAATCATAGCAAGGTAAGAGTTACTTAACTTAATTAAGCACGCCAGTAATCACCTGTAAGCATCTAGGCCCTCAAGGTATGTTTCGGTGATTAATGACAACCATTATTGTGACTAATGAGTTTGTGCAGCTTAATAGATCATTCTCGCTCATTTGGTCATATGTCAAAAGAGGCCCCTCAATTTTGTTATCCAAAAAGGCGATCTCGGTATTCAACTCAAATATATGTCAAGACTAAGGATCTTTCTAGTCCTAAGTGTCATAAGGTTGAGAAGGACACTTAGGTTAGTATATGTTTTATAGTTTTGTAGTGATCGCACTATTAAGAGGGGTTAAGGTCAAGTAACTTGAGCATGGACATGGTCATTTGAAAATGGATGCACACTATGGTCACTCAGGTTCCTAGAAGTTCAAATAAGTGGTTTTCAACTTATATCTCAAGAATATTTGGATTTCATTCAAGACTCAAATCAGAAAAGGCAAAATCAAAAAAAGTCTTTAACACCGGTTTAACCAACGCCTTCATTTTTCTATACGTCGGTTAAACGAAGTCAGCAGAGACTGGACAAGTCAATACACCGGTTAAACCGACGTGTTTGAATTTAACGTCAGTGCATTAGTCCAGAGTTGGTTTTTCCAGGGGGTTTCAAGGTTTTATACACCGGTTAAACCGACGATGTTTGTATTGAGACGTCGGTGCAATTGACCAGTGAGATGGTTTTTCCAGGGATTTCTGAAGTTGTACTCACCGGTTAAACCGACGATGGTTTTGAGTTAACGTCGGTGCAGTTGTCCAGAGACTTGGTTTTTCAGTTGATCAGAGGACAACTACACTCACCGGTTAAACCGATGATACGTCGGTTAATCTGCCCAAGTTGTAACGGCTAGTTTTCAGAAGGGGCAGTTTACATTCATCGGTTAAACCGACGATGACTATTGGAGGTACGTCGGATTAACCGGCGCTACGCAGTTTTCTGGCAGCTTTTCTCCAACGGCTCTATTCGTGTGAGCTGCCTATATATACCCCTCCAATGGGTCATTTTGCACTCTCTTAACACCAGGACACATTCATACACTCATACATTGTTGAGAGCCACCTTGAGCTTCATATTTCACATACTTGTTCATTCAATCAATCAAGAAGCAAGACTAAGGACTTGAGTAGAAAGAAGCTTGTGTGCATCCGTTCTTGGTGATCAGTTCTTGCTCAAGTGAAGGCCCTAGCTTGTTACTCTTGGTGATTGGCAGCACCTAGGCGATCTTGGTGATTGAAGGTGTTTCTTCCGGAGCTTGCCAACGATTGTGGGAGCCCGAAGAAGTTTGTATGTGGCTTGAGCTCCACCACGCCGGGATGGTGAACGGAGACTCTTAGTGAGCGCCCTCGTCTCGGTGACTTGGGAGGTGACAAGACTCTTAGTGAGTGTCACAACGTGGATTAGGGGTGTGTGCCAACACATCGACACCATGGGAAAAAATCCGGTTGTCTCTTGCCCACTCTTTACTTTCAAGCACTTACTTTCATGCAATTATTCATGTGCTTGACCTTAGAGATCATAGCTTAGCTCTACCTTGATTAGTTTGGTATCTAGTTGTATCTTTTATTAGCTTGTGTAGTTTGCTTAGTTAGCCGGTTGGTGAATTGAGCCTTACTTGCTTTGCATAGGTTAAGGTTACTTTAATTGTTTTAGAAATTCTAAAAAGGCCCAATTCACCCCCCCCCCCTCTTGGTCCATCAATCCTTACATCACCCCAGTACAATTTAGAGCTCTGATGCCAGCTGTAGCAGCACCGCCCAAATTAAACCGTCTTAAATGCACTAACCATCATCTTAATACTTAATCAAGTTACTATGCACTTAAAACGGTGTAATCTGACAGGCTGTCGGGTAAATCCCGATTAAACTACTGTACTCCAGGATCACAATTGCACTAGTAGACCCGTACGAAGATGAGCACAAGTGATACAAGCATACAGAAATCTTCAAATTAATTTACAACACAGGTTTTACATAAAAGCTTTAAGTACAAACGACAGAGTTCAAAACACAGCGGAAGTTTAAAACCGAGTTCGAAATACAATACGATAACCATGACGACGATACAAGGTGAGCTCCAAATCCTGCCCACCGATGTGATGCCAACCTGCCCAATCTTCACGGAGAAGACGGGGCCCACTCGACGGTCCACCCAGGAGGAAGCGGCTGTCCAATCCAGGACGCGCAGACCTCCTCAAAGTCAGCTGTAGCGAAAATGGCCTCTCATGCCATATTTCAATATAATGTTTTGGCGATTGATGACACACACAACACTTGGACTAATGTAATTGTTAAGATGACTATTCTCAGGCTTTTAGGTTCAAGTGATGACAAAGAGAAGAGAGGCGTAGCAAGGCCCGAAGGGCCACCCCTACGGTTAAACCGACGTAGGGCAAAATGAACTCACCGGTGCAATCACAGAGAAGGTCTGCGGGCTAGGGTTTTACACCGGATGAACCGACGCTACGGAAATTATATACGTTGGTGCATTGGCAGATGAAGACCGAGCAAAATGCCTACACCGGTTAAACCGACGATGCATCGGTCAATTGCATCGGTTCAGTTGTCCAGAGAGGTGGTTTTTGGAGGAACGTGAAGAAGTTACACTCACCGGTTAAACCGATGCTAATATTACATACACCGGTTGATTACATCGGTTAAACCGGCGATACACCGGTTGATTGATAATGGCTAGTTTTTCAAGTAGCAGTTTACATACACCGGTTGAACCGATGATGGCTTTTGGGGTACGTCGGATTAACCGGCGTTACGCAGTTTTCTGGCAGCTTTTCTCCAACGGCTATATTTGCTTATGCTGCCTATATATACCCCCAAGGCCGGATCATTTGCAAGTGCTGGAGTTAAAGAAAGTATACAAGAGCTAAAGATCATCTCCAACCACCATAGAGCTTCATTGTACATCATATAGGCTTAAGCACACTTGTGAGAGTGCTTAGTGCTAGTTTAGGCTTAGTTCTTGAGAGAACTAGCTTGAGAGAAAGCCTTGCTGCGGTAAGCACCTTGTGTACTCGTCGTGTGACCCTCCGACTTGTTGTGGAGTGGCAACGACACTTTGTGCGGGGAAGGAGGCCCCTACTTGGTGTTAAAGCTCCAAGATAGAGAAGACGGTGCCGTGGTGACGCTTCGAGATAGACGGTGGCGGTGACCTCGTCTTTGTGACTTGGCGTCACTTAGCCTTTACTTGTCGGGAGCCTTGGAGGTGTGGCAAGATGGTGATCAAGCGAAGAGACTCGGCATCACACTTGTTCTTTGTGAGCAAGTGGCCGCGGACGTAGGGAGGGACTTTGGTGTCCTAACCGAACCACGTTAAATCGTGTGTCTTGGTGTCTTCACGGGAGTTTGCACATCCTCTCCCTTACCGCTTTACTTACCGCATTACGTTTCCGCATTTACTCTTTCTTGCTTACCTTTACTTTCCTAGTTAGTTTGATTAGGATTGGCTATAGGTTGCAAGTCTTTTGGGGTAAGTAGAGGGTAGCATAGATAAACCTTAGTCATAACTAGCATGTGTAGGATGTGTTAGGTTTATCTTATGCAATTAGATTGAGCCCTATGATAGAAAAACGATTAGCGACCATATTCACCCCCTCCCCCTCTAGGGTCGGACACCCCGGTGATCCTTACATCAGCGGGAACACAACCTGCTCAGGAGGGTTGCAACAACAACCCTGAGTATACTAATACTCAGCATGGCTTACCCGACTTTGGGTATACTTAGCCCATTACCTAGACATGCAAAGCTTTTTGGCTCTGGAGTTCTTTTGCTGAAAGGCTGCTAGAAGTGAATCCTTACTTTCAATATTTTAGCTCCATTTAGTACAACGAGTATTAACTAAATTTGCCTAAACATCTAGAGCACACATGGTGGATCAGATTATCCTTCAGTAACTCACCAACCAACCTTTTCCATTCCGTTCTCATTCCACTTTCTTACTACGATGTGACACAGTGACCAAGGCTCTCATATCCGCGAGTCACGGCGAATCGATCCGATTTAACCTTGCAAGGTGGACCTAACCAACACGACACATGTAAGCCCTGTCGGGCCACGCGCGTCAACTGTTTCCATCATTACCACGACATCTGAACCACGCCTGCTAAAACCCAGGTGATGGGCCCCTCCCGGTGAACTCCTAGAGAACCCGAAGGCGGCATCCTATCCTACACCCGCCAACTCCCACGCCCAGCGTAGCAGGTCGGAATTCAAACTATCGTTGTAAAGCGGTACACAGCTTACCGGTTTCGACTACCTCCTACTTCCAGCATGTCGTTAGTACTGTTCAATCCTTGATCAACAATGCCAACAACGGTACGGTCCTCAATCGACACAGGCGGAGGCTATATTCCATCCATTCCACATCCAAAACCACAATCATCTCCGCCCGGTCTCCATTTCTCTTTCCTCATTGTTTCATTCTCAAGCCACGTTGCCATAAGTAGCACTATCTTAAATCTCGCGAGCGACAGGAATCACTCGACTTCTACCGAGATCCTACTTAGCAGAGCATTTCTATCGACATCTGCATACTAGTATTGACTCACAGGTACCTAGGGAAACATGCATACTAGGGTTCCATACAACTCCTAGAACATAAATGCTCAAATACTTAATTAAACTTTAATATACTGAATTTATGGGTTATGCTCTGGGGCTTGCCTTGCAGGTCAGCGGGGTTAGCAACTTCTTCGGAAGTGGGCTCGACTGCGTCCTCCTGTTGCTCTCCCGCTTGCGGCTCCTGGATCGACTCGGCGATCAGCTCGTAGGCGACTTCGTTCGCGGCGTCCACATGAATACAAATATGCCATGCAACAGTTAGGACACAGTGCGATGCATGAGTGCTCATGAGGAGATGCATTTCAAAACGATGCAATGCAATGCGGTTCAGAAGTTCAACTCATTTTAGCCTGAAGTGTTTCCTTCAAAACAACAATTATTAAACTTGCTTAGAGTAGCATGGATTAAGACAGAAGCTTGCTTTGTTCAGGCTACACATGCATGAAACAATAATCAATTAACCACAACAAATAAAGGATAAACTGAAGCTAGGAACTAAACAAAAGTAAGGCATAACTTGCTGACATAACATAGCAACGGAATTTTACCAGATCAACATGATAAAGATAAGGCATGCCACAGAATTGTTCCAGCTTTTATTGATGACAGACAGTGTTTATTTTAGCCCTAGCAAGCTAAGCCAAACACAAATAGATCTACACAAAAGTGTACAGCAATAGGTCATGAAAATTTTACAGTAGATTACACATACAAAGAGTAAGCCATTGCAAATTTCTCATAATTTTTAGAGCCATAGAACAACCGGTATTAAATAAACTAGCTTAACACAAACTGAATTTTTAGCAGGGGCAAAAGTGACATTTCACATGCACAAGTATTTTTCCTCTGAAGATCTTGATTTTAGAAACCTAACAAAATTTACATTGCATTTTTCACATTTTTCTATAATTTTATACAATTTTTCCTAGCTTTCAGCTAAATATATAAAAAAACAAAAGCAAAAACATTAAAAAGGGGGGGCTGATAGCCGGGCCCCACCCGGCAGGGAGCCCAGCCCGCCCCCTCCTCTATTTTGCGCCCGCACGCGCGGCCGGCGTCCTGGCCGGCGCAGCAGCGCAACCCCCGCCGGCCCGTGGCTCGCCGGCGGCGGGACCTGGCCCGGCCGCAGCCAGGGCTCCCCGGCGGGGCCGGCGCAGGACGGAGAAGGGCGTCCGCGGGTAGGCGCAGGGAGGTTCGCTCGGCGGCTCGCGGCGGCGCATGGCGGGGCTCGCGCGGCGGCGCCGCGTTCCGGCCCGGCCGTGGCCGGCCGGCGGCGGAGGCGGGGTGCGCCACGGCCAGGGGGCCCAGGCGGCCCTGGGGCGCGCGGCTGTGTAGCTGGAGCCCGCGCGGAGGCAGCCCGCGGCCAGAGCAGCGGCGGAGCACGGGCGGCCGTGGCGGCACAGCACGTTCCCGGCGGCGGTGGCGGCTGATTTGCTCGGGGAGAAGGTCGGGGAGGATGAGTAGGGGACAGAGAAGCTCGTAGCTAGCTTCAATCGGCTCGAGGAGAGGCGGAGGTGGTTCGTCGGTGAGATGGCGAAGCTCCGGCGGTCGGCTTGCGGATGGTCTGCGGCGGCGGCTTCGATTCCGGCCGGGTAACGGCTGCAGGGGTGCGGGGTGTGGTGGAGCGGCTCGAGGGAATGAAGGCTGGCGGCGTGACGGCGGAGGATGGCCGGTGCAGAGGGTGACGAGCTAGGGTTCGTTCGGTCCGCTCGCGGCGCGAGGAAGGGGAACGGAATGGACAGAACTGGAAGCTTCCCTGGGCCCACGCGAGGAGAAGAGCGGCGTCGAGGCGCGATGGCCGACGCGTGGCGTCGCTCGCCGGCGGCCAGACGCCGATATGGCTTTGGGGCTGCACAGTTGTGCACAGGAGAAGCACTGTGTATCCGTTGAATCAATTTGACTCGAGTTTGACCCTCCAAAACTAAAATTTTGATATAGGAACTTGAAATTTGGCCAAAATAAAAGTTATAGAGGAAAAGAAGATCTACAACTTTCGTTTTGGGCGAAAGTTGATTCGAAGCTCGGATCATCGAGAAAAACGAGGTCAAACGTGGCTAAAACGATGTTTACTATGCGAACACGATTAACGCTAATGACATGTTTAAGCCATGATTAGCAATTAAACACGGGATTAGTGTAAAATTAACACCGAGGTGTTACACTTAGGTACCGGTTGGTGTACCTTAGGAGCCTTAGGTACCGGGTGGTACCACCAACCGGTACTTTAGCCTCATCCATTGGTTACTTTAAAAGAACAATATCTCATTCTCAATCAGAACAACTGTGTAGCTGAGATTGTAAAGGAGCAACGCACGAGGCTAGAGGTCGCGAGTTCAAGTCCCAACCTAAGAGAATATTTTGCGTGAATTTTGAAGGCTTAGGCACCGTTTATTTTACCCGGTACCAAAGGCTACCGGTTCAAAAAACTGGTACCAAAGGCTCCTTACAACCGGTGCCTTTAGCCGTTTTTCTAATAGTGTAAGAGGGAGTTTTCCACGTAAAACTAAGAGTTCTTTGCAAATTTTTGTTCTCGACACAAATTGTGAATAACTGCTGTCATTAACTCAAGCTGTTTCCGTAAGTGGGTGATAATCTGGTAAAGAAAACAAAGCTGTTTTCGATTTCTAGTGAGGTTTCCGCCTGCTTGGTTTCTTCTAAGGCCATGTTCGCTGTGCTGGTGCTGGAGGCTACTGCTGGAGTGGTGTGACAGAAAAATACTGTTGGCTGGTTGGTGGCTGGAGGCTGCTGTTGGAGTAATGTAAGAGAAAAATACTGTTGGCTGGCTGGAGACTGCTGGAGCATAACAGAGCATAAGGAGAGGTCAACCAACCACGAAACTCAACTGTCAGATGGTCTTGACGACAACTTGGTATAGAAAATCCGGTCAGTGGACTGGTTCATGACACTTGGCACTGGGCTGTTTAGTTCCAAAATTTTTTCCCCTCATCCATTCCATCGAATTTATGGACACATACATGGAGTATTAGATGTAATTAAAAAATAACTAATTACATAGTTTGGTTGTAAATGACGAGACGAATCTTTTGAGTCTAATTACTCCATGATTTGCCATAGGTACTACAATAATCCACATGTGCTAATGGCATATTAATTAGGCTTAAAAAATTCGTCTCATAGTTTTGAGGCGAGTTATAAATTTAGTTTTTTAATTAGTCTTCAAAAACCCCTTCCAACATCTGGTCAAATCTCCGATGTGAGAGTCAAAATTTTTCATTTCGCGAACTAATTAATTAACACAAATAATATTCTTTTGCTTCCCTCGACTACTGACCTCGCTCGTAGTCCAAGATTTACAGCTAATACGCACCTAACCAAGATACTTTACAATATTATAGCGCCAAATTGAAGTTGAATATTGTTACCAAAATGCCTTTTGTCTAACACAAGACCCGCAACTGCCGCTCCAAGGCCACTAGTAGCTGTTCGGATGTGCGTGGTAAAAGAACTGCCGCCGCTGCGGGTCCAGCGGCTTAACAAATATTATACATAACATGTACTCCCTCCGTCCCAAAAATAAATACAATTCTAGAACCGAGCACGTAAATCAATGCTAGATGAAAATTACCAAATTATCACTTGTCTTTTGTAAGAAAAATCTAGACAATGGCTTATCTTTTGTACAAGAAGTTTCCGGAGACTCTTGTCTTTTGTGATTGTTAGGTCAAAGTTGCATTCTTTGTGAGATAAATTTTAAACCATAGAATTGCATTTATTTTGGGACGGAAGAAGTATATTTTTTTAAAAATTATGCGGTACAACATAGACGCATAACATGATGTATAGTTGTTATATGTTGCAAGGCAACGTATGCTATGCAAATCATCTTCGTACGCAAACTATGGAAACTCCAATCTGAGCCATCGGATCAACATTCAAGGGGAGGGGCGCAGGGGGTGGGAGGGGTGATTTGCAAAAGTGTGATTACCCATTCAAAGGACGGGTCCAGATTGCAAAATTATCACATCCACCATGCCCTTTGGATGTTGATCCGATTGTCCAAATTGGAGTTTCTATAATTTGCATACGAAAGTAGTTTACATAGTATACGTTGCCATGTTGCAAATATAGCGCAAAGCCCAACAGACACAAGCGACTCTCAGCCATGGGACACTAATTTGCGGTCGATCGTACGGACCCTCTCCGCCGACAGTCCTTTTTTTTTTCTATTTATAGTAAGTTTTTTGTTGTTTTCTGGCCAAAAAAATTTAGAAAAAAAATTCAATTTTTTTTTCGAGCGGCAGCAAAATTTTCAAAATTAAAATTGGAGAGCAGAAAAAAATTTTAAGGAAAAAGTCAAAGAAAAAATTGAAGAGCAGAATTAAAAAAAATCAAGAGAAAAATTACAAAGAGAAAAAAAATTTAAATCAAAAATAAAAAAAAACTGTAGTCACATCGTCCTCCTCACCGGCTTGGGAGCGCGCGGCCCAGGGAGGCGGCGCCCGCCGCACCCAAGGAGGCGGATCTGGCGGCAGCGGCGCGGGGATCCGGTGGTGGCGGCGCGCGGAGGCGGATCTGGCGGCACGCGCGGCGGTGGAACGCGGATCCGGCGGCGGCGGCGGGGAGCGCGGATCCGGCGGCGCGCGGCGGCGGGGAGCGCGGATCCGGCGGCCCAGGAGCCGAGCCGCGCCAGCCACCCGCGGCTTACTCCTGGAATGCAGCCCAGCCCGGGTTGAAGCAAAACTAGGGCCCAGTGGGTCGCTGTCCCATGGGCTGAGGGGTGCCGCCGGCCTGAGTGGCCTGGCCGGCCTGCTGGCGCCCCCTGCCCTTGCCGCGCTTGCCGCCGCCGCCGTCGTTTCCGCCGCCGCGCCTCTGGTCGCTGCGCGCTGGAGCAGATCCAGCGGAAGAGGAGCGGCAGCCTGGGCTCATGCAGGTGGACAAAGAGGCGTTGGTGGAGGCGAGGAGGGCGGTGCTGGCGGCCACCGAATCGGAGTTCTTCAGGCGCAGCTCCTTGAGGACGAGGATGTCGCGGGCCTGAGCGAAGGTGGGGAGGATGGTGGAGTTGGCGATGTCGTCGGCGGCGTTGGTCGTTGAGGCCGCACAGGAGGTTGAGGACAAGTTGAGAGTCCGAGACGCCGTGCCCGATGTCGCGCAGGGAGTCGGCCATCTTCTTCATTTCCTGGCAGAACTCAGAGATCGGAGTATCGCCTTGCTGCATGGAGTGGAACTCGTGGCTGAGCAGGAGGGCGCGCGGCTCCTTGTTGGCACGGAAGAGGCCCTCAATGCAGACCCACAGTTCGCGGGCGGTCTGGTCATCGCTGTCCATGACGAGGTCGAGGACGGAGTCGTCGACGGAGCCGAAGATCCAAGTACGGATGCAGCAGTCGGCTTGATCCCATTGGGGATCGGTGCGGCAGGCAGGGAGCATGCCGTCGATGTGCGGCTTGAGACCGAACTTGCCGCACATGGATTTGAAGAAGGACGCCCATTTGGAGTAGATGGAGTTCTTCAACTCCAACGTGATGGGGACGTGCGACTTCACAGAGACCGTCGCGTAGGGGTGGACGACAATCGAAGGTGGTGCAGGGGCGTGGCCGTCATTGGAAGCGGCCACGGTGCCTCCTCTGGCGGCGGGCAGGGTGCCCTGGCCGAGAGCCAACATGGAGTCGGAGGATGACACTGTCGACATGGTGAAGGAGGGGAGGGGCGACTTCTAGGGCACGCAAAGGAGGCGGCGGCCTAGGCTGTCGCAGGGTGGACGCGCCGCGAGGTAGTCGCGGTGCGGGAGGGCAGCGGAAGGAACGCAAGGATCAGATTGATCCTAGGCGATTGATACCATGTAGAGAGATGGATTTGGGTAAACACCACACACCCTATAAAGGGGGGTGACCTCATATATATATATATATATATTTATATATATATATATATATATATATATATATATATATATATATATAGCCGGAGTGGCTTGGAATACAAGCAATACATGTATGTATGGAAGCTATACACGCTAGGCTATACATATCTAATACACACAATGCAACTGTAAGTGCATTAAATACCAAATCTTTGTTTTTTCCTATAAACGCAATCAATACTATTACACCAATCCTAGTATCTGTGCACGTCTTTATTTTTTTTGTTTTTAATTTTTCATTGGAGTCATGGCATCTTTGTTCTATCAATAAACTAATGTTTGATCCTTGGATCTCTTATACAGTGCGCTCTGAAAACTATGGAAGCAGAACCTGCTGTTGTTGGCCAGGCACCAATGTCTAGTGCTGAGGTTGTTTCCAAGGTCCTCTATCACAACAGCTCCAACAATACATTTTTGAAGAATGTTGGTATCCTGATGATCTCCACGAAAATAGAGAAATCAACAGAGAAAACGCTTCAGAAAGAACAAAGTACTGCACAGCAAATTTCAACTTCTCTCCACCATGAAGTAGATGAACTAAAGAAGAACTCTAAGATTACAGAGCAAGCACTGGCGAACACTCAGAGAGAGTTGGAGGTGTTCAAGAAGCAAATGGAAGAAAACAATTTGCTTCTTAATCGTATCTTACACTTGAACAACGCCGGTATCTCTTAATCTTGAACTCATGTGCTTGTGGCTTCAAGGGTGAACTTCAATCATTAGTGGTTGTGAACTTGATGAGTTATGTGCTTGTGAACGGATATTATATGCTTACGAACATCAACTATATTTGGTGAGATATGTTTATTTATTTTGTGACAAAATGGGTTGTTATTTAATCGAGTTGTTTTTCTATTTATTTTGTGACAAAATGGGTTATCATTATCTATGGCATAATTGTACATAATGCTAGTCAAGAATGCACTACCAGAAAATGAAGTATATATGCCGGCGAAATTCAACTCCCAAGGACATATCATTACCTTGGGGTTTGTATAAAATGTCCAAGAAAATGCATATTCTTAAGTGCAAACTCAAAGGCCAAGGTACTTCCACATTTCCCTGAGCGTGTGTCCAAACCTTTAACGTAATTTCATGTTTGCTTGAGTGGTCTGGTCGTAGTGGGAGCAGTGTTGCCAAGCGAGGCAGGGGAGGGGCGTCAATGGTGTCCGCCAGGTGCTCGCAGACGTGCTTGCTGTGCTCCTCCTACGCACCCACCACCTATTCGATGAAATCCTCAAAGCGGGGTAAACTTAGCAAGTAGGAGTGATTCTATACAAAGCAAACCAGACAACCAAATACATCATTTACTAGCCACTTCTAAATAACATAGATAATCAAACAACTGGGATTGGCTTGGAGGGAGCAGACTAGCTTTGATTCTAACGAAGCTACAAATGGACCAGAAAACCAAACACACCCATAATTATCAGGCTTAGCCGTGCTAGTGCCGTGACGTCCACTGGACGTGATCCGTTTGGCCATTTATACCTAGACCCAAATTGCCAAATCACCTAATCACATCAGGCCAAGACCCGTTCTCAAAAAAAAAGAATAAAGGCCAAGACCCTGAAGTCATACCGCCGCAGCCCCATCTTCGTCTTCATTTTCCACACAACCCACCCATCCCCTGGTCTTCTTGTAGGGAAACGGGTAGGCTACGCTAGCATCACTACCGCATAAACCCAAGATACTTGCGAGTAGAAGATCATAGATCGTTACCACTAGACGCGCAGCGCAGCGGAAGAAGTCGCGCGTCGATGTAGAGGAAGTAGTCGATCACGTCCCACGAACCGAGCTCCTCGTACTTGATCCCAGCAGCCGATCAGCGCAGCAGTCGCAGCAGCGCCTCCACGGAGTCCACACGTACGGGGATGAAACGCCGGGCGTCGGTGTGCTAGCACCGCACGCACGGCAAGGGCGGCGGCCGAGAGAGAGGGAGGGGCGGCGGCTAGGGAGGTGGCGCGGCTCAGGTCATCTCCCCCCTAGCCCCTCCCTCATATATATAGGGCGTACTAATGGGCTTCTATCTCATAGGCCCATTAGTAACCCTAATCCCTCTTGGATCAATATCCACTTGGGCCTTTAAACCGTATTGTGATGATGGGCTCTTGGGCATATCACCAACAATCTCCCACTTGCACTAGAGACAATCATACATACAAGCTTTCCAACATTCCAAACCCCTTAAGTGTGTGACCCGTTAGGTTCATGTGTAGGTGGTCGTGATCGGAAATCATTTCCGAATCACAAGTCAATTGCGGCACCTAGCAGGGCATATTGACTCACAAATACACATAAAGATCATATCGGCCGAACTATAGATATACTCATACACCGATCCCTTTGCCACACGATATCAGTCAAGCTCAAAGCGAGATGCGTGCCACCTTTGTGATAGCTCGACCATTCTCTCGATCTAATAGTGGATTCTATTCATAACTAACCTTTAGTCATCATGATTAACTCTTTAATCACTTTGGCATGGCCATGCACTTTCAAATCCAACTATCTTGAGGGGCCCAGAGATATCTCTCCCGTTATCTAGGAGGGGCAAATTCCATCTTGATCCGCTCACATCCCATTCCATGTTTCATGACATACCTGTAAGCTGCTTTTGTAACTACCCAGTCATGGAGTAGCGTTTAGCAGCCCCAAGATGCACCACTACACACAGTGAGAAACAATGGCGATCTCAGGTCTAAGGATTCAGTAGGTATAACACTCAAGAACAACTGATGGCACATACAAAATAACAATCCCAACATTGTCTTGGAGTGGGTCAATCCAACACCATGTTCACCAACATGTGTCCACATCATTAATCCGATATCTCCATATCCATGATCCGTGAAACATGATCATCAATTAATGCATGTGCTAGTCTCAACGTCGTTGTTGTCCCACACAACGACATAAACTAGGGATAATTTAGAATCATATCATTTTCAACAAAGAGTTTCACGAACAAGTCACATACTTGATAATCAATGTAAAATAATCATCCATGGAACAAATAACAATTATTTATCATTACATAAACATACTCATGACACAAAATCTCCCACGCACACTAGAATCACTGATGTAAGTATCTAATACCCATAGATCTCATGTGCGCCTCATGCTTTGGTTGTGGGAGAGGCTTCGTCAACGGATCAGCAACGTTTGAATCCGTGTGCACCTTGCAAACCTTCACATCACCTCTCTCAACAAAGTTACAGATGAGGTGATACTTTCGCAGTATATGTCTGGACTTCTTAGTTGTTCTAGGCTCCTTTGCTAGTGCAACGGCACCACTATTATCACAATAGAGGTCCACTGGACTGGACGCACTAGGAACAACACCCAAGTCAGAAACAAACTTTCTGATCCAAACAGCTTCTTTTGCAGCTTCGGAAGCTGCAATATACTCGGCCTCTGTCGTCGAATCAGCCACCGTATCTTGCTTGGAACTCTTCTAGCTCACTGCCCCACCATTGAGGCAGAAAACAAAACCGGATTGCGATTTGGAGTCATCTTTGTCTGTTTGAAAACTAGCATCGGTGTAACCCTTTACAAGGAGCTCATCTTCGCCTCCAAATATTAGGAACATATCCTTAGTTCTTCTCAAGTACTTAAGGATACTCTTTACAATTGTCCAGTGAGGTTCACCGAAATCTGACTGATACCTGCTCGTAACACTTAGAGCAAAGGAAACATCTGGGCGCGTGCAAAGCATAGCATATATGATCGACCCTATGGCTGAAGCATAAGGAATCGTACTCATCCTCTTTTGCTCATCAGGTGTCGTAGCACACTGACTCTTGTTTAGAGTAATGCCATGTGACATTGGCAAGAAACCTTTCTTGGAATCTTGCATATTGAACCGATTCAATATCTTGTCAATGTACGTGTCTTGGCTCAATCCAATTAGCCTTTTTGATCTATCTCTATAGATCCTAATACCCAGAATATAAGCCGCCTCTCCTAAATCCTTCATCGAAAAACTCTTTTTCAATGAGGTTTTAACGGCTTCAAGCATTGGAATATCATTTCCGATCAGTAATATGTCATCCACATATAGGACCAGAAACACAAGTGCGCTCCCACTAGCCTTTTTGTAAACACAAGGCTCATCTTCATTCTTGATGAAGCCAAACCCTTTGACTACTTCATCAAAACGAATATTCCAACTCCGAGATGCTTGCTTCAATCCATAGATGGACCTCTGAAGCTTACATATTTTCCCAGCATTTTTAGGATCGACAAAACCTTCAGGCTGTGTCATATACACATTCTCACTTAGATGTCCATTAAGGAAAGCGGTTTTGATATCCATTTGCCATATCTCATAGTCATAATATGCGGCAATTGCTAGGAGAATCCGAACAGACTTTAGCATTGCGACGGGCGAAAAGGTTTCCTCATAGTCAACACCTTGAATTTGTCGGAAACCTTTCGCCACCAATCGTGCCTTATAGATGTGAACATTTCCATCCATGTCTAATTTGTTTTCTTAAAAATCCACTTACAGGTCTTACACTGTCAATCTGATCGACCAAGTTTCAAACTTGATTATCATGCATGGATTTTAACTCGGATTCCATGGCTTCAAGCCATTTGTCGGAGTCGGGTCCCATCATTGCTTCTTTGTAGGTCAAGGGCTCATTATTTTCCATCAATAATACATGGCGCTCCTCCGTAATAAGGAGGTTGAGCTTGTCAGTAGCGCGACGTGCCCTTATAGACCTTCGTGGGGCTGGTGCCTCAACTACGGGTTGTGCAACATCTTGCACATCCCGTGGATCTTCAGTGGGTGCTGAAACAGTTTCGGGTGTTTCCTGAATTTCTTCAAGTTGCACCTTGCTCCCACTAAATCCTTTTGAGAGAAACTCCTTTTCTAAGAAAACACCATTGCGAGCGACAAACACTTTGCCTTCCGCCTTATTGTAAAAATAATATCCTTTGGTTTCCCTAGGATACCCCACAAAGAAACATTTGTCTGACTTTGGAGTGAGCTTATCTGACATCAAACGTTTGACATAAGCCTCACATCCCCAAACTTTGAGAAAAGATAATCCGGGACGCTTCCCAGTCCATATCTCATATGGTGTCTTCTCAACAGACTTACTTGGAACCCTATTCAGTGTGAACGCAGCAGTTTCAAGAGCATAACTCCAAAATGACAATGGAAGATCAGCTTGGCTCATCATGGACCTAACCATGTCCAACAAGGTTCGGTTCCTCCGTTCGGATACCCCATTCCATTGAGGCGTTCCGGGCGGAGTTAGCTGCGGAATAATTCCACATTGCTTCAAATGATCACCAAATTCAAGGCTCAAATATTCTCCTCCACGATCAGATCGCAGAAATTTAATTGTCTTGCCTAATTGATTTTGTACTTCATTCTGAAATTCTTTGAACTTTTCAAACGATTCAGACTTGTGCCTCATTAAATAGATATAGCCATATCTACTAAAGTCATCAGTGAAAGTAATGAAGTACTGAAAACCACCTCTGGCTATTGAGCTCATTGGTCCACATACATCGGTATGTACAAGTCCCAACAAGTCACTCGCCCTCTCACTCTGACCAGTGAAAGGCGCTTTGGTCATCTTTCCAAGCAAAGAAAACTCACATGTGTCAAATGATTCAAAATCAAATGAGCTTAACAATCCATCTTTATGGAGTTGTTCAATGCGCTTCTCATTTATATGACCTAAGCGACAATGCCAAATAAAAGTGGGATTCAAATCATTTGGTCTAAGCCTCTTAGTATTAATGTTACAGACAGATTTATCCTCAAGATCAAGAACATATAATCCATTCACCAATGGACAATGAGCATAAAAAATACCATTGCAAAAGATAGAACAACATTTGTTCTCAATTACAATCTTAAAATCACCAACTTCTTCCAAACATGAAGAAGAAATAATGTTCTTGCTCAAAGCAGGAATGCAATAACAATTATTTAATTCCAAAACTAATCCGGAGGGTAAAGACAAGTGGTAGGTGCCGACCGCCAACACCGCAACCTTTGCGCCATTGCCGACCCGAACGTCCAACTCGCCTCTTGCAAATCTTCTAGTCTCACTTAGACCCTGCAACGATTTGCAAGTGTGAATCATCGATCCAGTATCAAATACCCATGATTCACTAGAAGATAATGCAATATTTATTTCTATAACATTTATACCTGAAGTGGAAGTCTCACTTCCCTTCTTCTTCTTCTTTTCTTCCAAGTACTTATTGCAATCCCTAGACCAATGTCCCTTTTCATGACAGTGGAAGCATTCATCTTCAGAAGTAGGGCCAGATTTGGCCTTAGGTGCTGGCTTTAGCTTAGAGCCCGAGGACTCACCACCGGAACTCTTTTCCTTGCCTTTACCTTTGGGATTAGGAGGCGTCCAACGCTTCCTCTTTTTGTTCCCCTTCTGAATCATCATCACATGATTGGGATTCTTCTTAATGCTCTCCTCTGCTGTTTTTAGCATCCCATGCAACTCACTCAATGTTTTATCCAAGCCATTCATCTGAAAGTTCATGATAAAAGGCTCATAGCTCGCCGGGAGCGACTGGAGAATAACATCAGTAGCCAAGTCTTGGTGGAGTTCAGAACCAAGTCTATCCAAAGTCTCAATGTAACCAATCATTTTGATCACATGAGGACTGACTGGGCTACCTTCTGCCAGCTTGCACGCAAACAAGGACTTTGAGATATTGAACCTCTCAGTCCTGGCTTGGTTCTGAAACATCCCACGCAGCCCCTCGATCATGGTATGAGCATCCGCATGCTCATACTGCTTCTACAGATCAGGGGACATGGTGGCGAGCATCAGACAGCTGACATCAAGTGAGTCATTGCAGTGCTTCTCATAAGCTCTGCGATCAGCAGCAGTTGCATTGTCAGGGAGATCATCAGGATATGGCTGCTCAAGAACATACTCCTTTTTCTCTTGCCTGAGAACAATTCTCAGGTTGCGGTACCAATCAATAAAGTTTGTTCCATTCAACTTTTGTTTCTCAAGAACAGAACGCAAATTGAAAGCGGAATTGTTACTGGCAGACATGATCTACAACATTAAAGTAAAGCAAGATTTCAGCACTAAATTTATGTAAAGACTTTCATTAACTGATTTAACAAAAGATAACCTACTATATCAAAGTCATCTTTCCTCTAATGACATATAGTGGTTCAAGATCCATAATCACTAAAATTCTAGTGAGCTTTAGCATCACGGCTAGAAAAGTAGTGATACAGGTAAGTAACAAATTACTAATCACATCTCTATGCGACTCTTGTTTGTTGGGTGGCATCCAATGCCCCGGCCCCAACCCTATGCCTTAAAGCCCAAAACTGTTTTGATAGCTTTGCTGAGTAAACCAATACTATGCTTGTGAATGTCCGACATCCACCCTATACAAAAGTGATAGCTGAGGGTACTCTACTTTGGTAAACCTACCACACAACGATCAAAATTTATAGGTGCAGCTATTGGTAAAAGGTATCAAAAACTCAAACTTTTCTGAGGGAAGCTATTCTATCATGATTAAAGCATCCACCATATGTAAAAGCATGAAAGAATAGTATGACAGGAAAATAAACATCACAGGCATATAATCATATTATATTGTGAATAGTATGGCCTCTTGCATCACAATGGGCTCCATCGCCATGGCTCCAAGGTGACCTCCATTGCCATCCGTCCTGTCTTGTGGTGATCATCATCGCCATCATGATTGAAACCTCCATGAAAAGATACTAAGCTACTACATCTAATAGCTAGTGAAATAATTACATGAGGATTCAAACATCACAAGTCGACACGCAGGTCGTTATACAATAATGGTGCAACCTCAACCCGGTTGTGTTAACTTGCGACACGCAGGCCGCACAAATCATCACATGACATTGATGCCATACCATTCACATCACACCCTGCAAAAACAAGTTAGGCGTACGACGTGTTCTACCAAAGT
Organism: Panicum virgatum; assembly: GCF_016808335.1. Classification (NCBI taxonomy): domain Eukaryota; kingdom Viridiplantae; phylum Streptophyta; class Magnoliopsida; order Poales; family Poaceae; genus Panicum; species Panicum virgatum. The sequence goes on from NW_024376359.1 coordinate 52,461, forward strand.
AGCGCTTGGAAAGCCGCTACAGCGAGAAAGCAACGGCGGCCCTGAAAACCTCACGGAATTACACAGATCGCATCTATGGAATCCCTATGAAAATCTCATCAGAGTGATCGCATCACCTCAAATCCGAGCCATTCATAATGCCTCAATTTTCACTAGGTCAATCACCTTGACCGTGCAAACTTTGCACTTGAGAAGACTGCATCTACACATGACCTTGATCTGTTGGTTCAATCTGCTGACTATGCACACAGTTAGTCCCGATGGTGATTCCAGCCGGTAGGGACATATCGTATGCATAACAGAGAAAGAACACAAATTAATCTTTTGTCACATGCCGCGCAATCAACTCGCTCCAGTTTTAACCCCTTATGACCAATTGATCTAATCAAACCGTGCAAAAGTAATAGATCCAATCTACTATAACAACATATCATCTATATGCAAAAGATCCAGACCAAAAACTACGCAAGATGGCTCTGGTACCACTGTAGGGAAACGGGTAGGCTACGCTAGCATCACTACCGCATAAACCCAAGATACTTGCGAGTAGAAGATCATAGATCGTTATCACTAGACGCGCAGCGCAGCGGAAGAAGTCGCGCGTCGATGTAGAGGAAGTAGTCGATCACGTCCCACGAACCGAGCTCCTCGTACTTGATCCCAGCAGCCGATCAGCGCAGCAGTCGCAGCAGCGCCTCCACGGAGTCCACACGTACGGGGATGAAACGCCGGGCGTCGGTGTGCTAGCACCGCACGCACGGCAAGGGCGGCGGCCGAGAGAGAGGGAGGGGCGGCGGCTAGGGAGGTGGCGCGGCTCAGGTCATCTCCCCCCTAGCCCCTCCCTCATATATATAGGGCGTACTAATGGGCTTCTATCTCATAGGCCCATTAGTAACCCTAATCCCTCTTGGATCAATATCCACTTGGGCCTTTAAACCGTATTGTGATGATGGGCTCTTGGGCATATCACCAACACTTCTCCCTCGGTCCCTCCTGTATACCTACCGTCGGCCTGGCCGGCGGCAGGGCCAAAGGTAGCGATAGCGACAAGACCATGGAGCTGGCGGTGGGCGCATCGGCGGCTACCCTGAAGTCGCTCCTGAGCAACCTTGGGAGCCTCCTCGCTGAGCAGTGCACGCTCATCCGTGGCGTCCGCGGGGACATCCAGTTCATCACCGACGAGCTTGCCAGCATGCAGGCCTTCCTCAGCAACCTGAGCAAGTGCAAGAAGAGCCACGACGACCAGACGGAGGACTGGATAAAGCAGATCCGCGACGTCACCTACGACATAGAAGACTGCATCGACGGCTTCGCCCATAGGCTCCGTCCAGATCCCCGGGGCAGCGGCTGGCTCACCGCCGTTCGCAGAACCCTCTCCGAGATCCGGACGTGGTACACCCGCCGAAATATCGCCGCCCAGATCACAGATCTGAAGAACCGGGCGGAGCAAATCGGCAATCGACGCCGTAGGTACGGTGTCCGCGACCCAGAGCCCGGAAAGGGAAACGGCTTGGCAGCTGGCCTGACGAAACAGGACGCTGCTGACCATCAGGAAATCACATGTGAGCTCGTCCGCATCAAGCAACCAGTGGGGCCTGACGTGGAGCATCTTGGGAAGTGGATCGCTGACAATGACATGAAGAAGCTCCGAGTGCTGTCCGTCGTCGGGTATGGTGGTATGGGGAAAACCACCATCGCGACGGAGATATACCGGAGATTTGGGCCTCAGTTCGACTGCCGAGCGATGGTGACTGTGTCTCAGAACTCCGACCCTGAGATAGTATGGCGGAACATACTGAGTCAGCTGAAGCAGCAGGCCGAAAACGGTGTGAAGGAAGGCAAAGATAGCAGCACGGATTCCACAATGGAGAGGAAAATTCCAGTTGTCGGAAGCATATTGAGCTGCCTTTGGCATCCGTGTCGAAATGAAGAGGACGATGGCAGCACTTGGCAGGGAAGGCCCGGACAAAATCATCAAGCACACCTGGTGGGGAACACATTGAGTCGGGTAAAGAATAATGGTGAGCAGCATGGCACAATCTCGGAGAAGAAGACTACAGTTACCGGAAGCACGTGGAGTCGACTTATTACGCTGCTCTCACGGAAGGAAGGGGTCGATGGAGTGCAGCAAATACAAGCTGAGCTGAGGAGTTCATTTGGGGGATAAGGAGGATAACCATTGCCGGGAAGATGGCCGAGCAAAGTCGGCGTGGGGGGGACTAGAGTATTTGGGGGATTTAGATTATTGTTTATTCTTTCTTTATTGCTTCCTCAAAAGAGATACAATCCCATCCTTATATAGATGGGCTGACTTGACCCTTAAGAAACCAATCTCTAAATTTAGGGAAAATTGGTCTCATACCATCGAAAGATCGCTGTTTCCGTAAAATACCATTAAAACATCTCCGTTCCGTAAAATAGCATCGAAAGAATGAACGTTACCCTAAACTAGCCGTCTGTCACGTTTTCCGCTAACTTCCGTCACGACTTCCGTTCTTCCTTCTTCCTTGCTGCCCCATCACGCCAGCTCGAGCAGGAGCACGGCCACCCCGGACGCCGACGCTGACGAGGGCCCCGCCGCGGTGTGCGTGGACAGGCGCTGCAGCCCTAGGATCCTAGAAGGTGGAGGAAAACATGATAGCAGTGGGGGAACAAAGCCCGCGCACGCCTACTTCATCGACTCGGCTTCTCCTCCTCGGCTCCCTGCTCGCTCGCTCGCCATGCCGCCGAAGCGCGCGTGAGGGGTGGCGGCGGGTGGAAGGGTGGAGCGGTGGCGGCAACCCTGGGGATTCCGCAGCAAGCCGAAGCACGCCGAAGAGCAGCGCAGTGCAAAATAAATGGCAGTGGGATTCCTCGCGCCATTCATCCGCCTTACCGAGCTCACAGTTCTTCGCCAAAATTCATCATCCTCACAGCATCTCCCGTCAATTCCTTGAGCCAGCACCATCAGTGAGCAATCGTGATTCCGTTTGAGCAGAACCCAACCCAAACCACCCTTTGTCGCCTCCGGTCACCATGTTTCCCTGTTTCTGTCCGCCTCCGCGCTGAGGTGAGGTCGCCGGGGAATCGAGCCCTCCCAAGTTTCTAGGCTAGTTTTAGGTGGGAACGGAGTGTTTGTGCAATGCATAGATGGTGTAGGAGGTACTTGTTGGCCCGCTCTGGGCCTAGCTTGGATGGAACACGAGCTCGCCGCGAGCCGCGGCAATGGGGGTCGCCGTCGAGCCCTGTGCTCCGGTGCTTCCAGGACCAGGCTGGCATGCTCCTGGGGGTGCTGTGGTGCCGGTTGGACGGCTGGTTGTTGCCGGGGGGCCTTGGTGTAGTCGGCCGTCGTGCACCGTGGCCGTCCGGCTGCCGGCGAGCATGTTCTCGTCGGTGTCGGGCAGGGCCGCAGGGTTTTAGGGGTCTAGGGAGCGCAGGGGGCTGGGGAGTAGGCCGTGGGCCGGGCTGGTCGTCGTCTCCACTGCGTCGCCGCAGCACGCGCACGCCGTCACCACGCACCGCGTCCGCCGCCGCGAGCTAGCTCGAGGCGGCAGCCTCCGCGTCTGCGTCCGCATCCTCCCCGCTCCGCCAGCACAAGAGCGCCTTTGCCACGCCGCGCCCGCACAAGAGGGGAGCAGAGGGAGGTGAGGTGGAAGAGGAGATGTTTGCCGTGGTGAGGCACGGGAGGAAGCGCTCCTGGAACTGCTTGCCTGTCCCCTGAGCAAAGCAGAAGGGAGAGGAAGTTCACGGAGGAGACGGTGTTTGCACGGAACGTGACAGAATGCTATTTTCAGATGACATTGCATTCTTTCGATGCTATTTTACGGAACGGAGGTCTTTCAATGGTATTTTGCGGAAACGGCAATCTTTCGATGCTATAGGACCAATTTTCCCCTAAATTTATGGAAATAACAAACCAATCTAATCTAATCTTTCCTAATATCTTGACCCTATTACTGTTCACGGCGTGAACAGTACTTCCTACCCATGACACCTTTTTATGATTCAGAGTTATCCTATAAACTGCTTATAAAAAATTAATAATCCTTCTTTTTTAAATTATAAGCCACTTTAACTTTTTTCATTTCATTTATTTTGCTATGTATCTAGACATATATTATATCAAATACATAGTAAAATAAATGTATAAAAAAGTCGAAATGACATATAGTTTGGAACGCAGGCAGTAAATGCTCAGCGCTGGCATGGAAGGTCCACGTACGGGTACAAATCAGCATGCTGGCGAGTGGGGTGGGAATGGTTGGCGGCCGAGGTGGCCTATAGTATTTTTAAAAAATTATAAATAATTTTTCAGTGCCGTTGAAACTGGCGGTGATGTAGATGATTATCATCGGCTCATCGCTGGCAATGGAATCATTTTAAGGTTGTCTTATGTGAAACATTTTAAACTTTAACTATAAATAAATTTTATGGACATGAGTTTGAAAATGTAAAATTGATGTAAGTAGTGTAGTTTTATAAAAGTATTTATTGACTATATTGTATAAATATTGAATAGCAAAACTTAGTGGACAGTTGTTTTTGAGACCATGTTAATATACAAAACGGCTTCCTTTAGGGACATGGAGGAAGTAGTGCATGAGCATGCACGGTTTCAAGGACTAGCCTGGCCTATTTCAAATGTGAGAGTAGTTTCCAATTCAGTAGTACCTAAAGAAAATCCATTGCTGGGTACACGTAAAAACAAGTATGCTACTCTAAAGAAACATTAGTTAGGCATCATACGTGGAATATATACTAATATCCGTCATATATTTTGTGTAGGTACTTGCTATTAATTGATGATGTCTGGTCAGAATCTAGTTGGCTTTATATCAAGAAGTGTTTTCCTGAGAATGAACAAGGCAGCAGAGTAATTGTCACCACAAGGATTCAAGCTGTGGCAGCAACTTGCTCTCCTCGTGATAATAAAGGGCTTCATCTTCTTCATCCAGTTAAATTGCTTGATGATGAAGAAGCCAAAGACTTGTTCCAGAAAACCCTGGAGGAGTGCAAGGGCGCTGGATATAATCAACTAAACCATAGACAAGTCCCAGATAGAGTTTGGAAAATGTGTGGTGGCTTGCCATTGGCCATAGTTACCATGGCTGGTCTTGTAGCATCCGACAAGCAGCAGGGGGGCCACAAAGATTGGAATGAAGTTTGTGAATCTCTGTTTCCAGAGAAAGAAGTATGTCATAAACCGGAGGATTTTATGAGGATAATAAATCATTCCTATCATGATTTGGATAGTGATCTCAAGACTTGCTCTCTATATCTAAGCATATTTCCAAAGGGACGCAAAATCAGTATGAAGAGGCTCACAAGAAGATGGATAGCGGAGGGTTTTGTCAGCGAGAAGCAGGGGTTGAGTGTCGAGGTTTTTGCAGAGACATGCTTTAATCAGCTCATTGAAAGGAAGTTAATACGGCCTGTAGAGCACAACAGCAGTGGAAGGGTGAAGAGTTGCCAAGTCCATGACATGGTTCTTGAGTACCTAATTTCAAAGGCAGCGGAAGAGGATTTTGTTACTGTGGTAGGTAGCCACTGGTCCATGCCAGCACATAGCAACAAGGTCCGTAGGCTTTCCGTCCACAGCAGTGACTCTAAACGTGCACAGCATGAACCTGTCCCACGTCAGGTCACTAACTGTGTTTGAGAGCCTGGACAAACTGCATTTCAAATCACTCAAAACTGGAATGGTACAAGTATTAGATCTTCAAGGCTGCAGAGGTTTTAGGGAGAGCCATGTCAAGGTTTCAGACATAAGTGAAATGGTTCTTCTCAAGTATCTGTGTCTCCGAAGAACGGATGTAAAAAATCTTCCCCGGAATATTCACAAGCTCGAGTACTTGGAGACTATAGATATAAGGGAGACAGAGGTTCAACGGTTGCCTGCAACTGTAGGAAAGCTTAAACAAATAAAGAACATACTTGGTGGAGATAAAAGAGCAAGGAAAACTCTTAAACTTCCTAGAGAATTTAAGGGAACAACGAGAACCTTACGCATATTGTCAGGGGTTGAGATCGCGGAGGGATCAACAACAGCGGCATCAGATCTCAATTACTTCACGGGGCTGAGGAAGTTGGCAATTTACAAGATCCACAAGAGTGAAGATATATTCAAAGATTTGCTGTTCTCTATCCAGTATCTTAGTGGATATTCTCTTCAAACTCTTAAAATTGATGACGAGTCATCTGAATTCCATAAGACCTTGGACTCAATGTCGTCCTACCCAACAGATTTGAGTACTCTTGAGCTGTCTGGCATGTTGCTTAAACTCCCAACGTGGATCAAGGAGCTCAACAGACTTGTCAAGTTAACTCTTTCAGCAACAGCTCTCCGAACAGATAACTTAAAGGTCCTTAGCAATCTAGGTTCACTGTTTTCTCTCACCTTTTCAATCAGTGAAAAGGAGGATCCTGCTTTGGGAGCAATTGTTCAAAAAAATAAGTCTGAATCAGGAGGAAAGATCTTTTTTCCAGCTGGAGAATTCAGTAAGCTCAAACTGTTTCGCATATTTGTTCCTCTTCTTCCATTGCTCCACTTATCAAGGAAGGCAGCACCACAGCTTGAAAGGATTGAACTGCGTTTCAAGAGGTTCGAAGGTCTTAATGGTATTGACAATCTTATAAGTCTCAATGATGTGCTCTTGACAGTTGATGGTAAAAGAAGTGAACCAACAAAGTCAATACTACATGATTTGAAAAAAGCATCAGTATCATCCAAGTACACACTCATTGTCAATGAGGCCCATGATTGATTTGAGTGCAGTCAAGTAAGATATGGTTAGGTATTCATCATGCCTTGGATAAGTTAGGTATTCTCACTAGTATAAAGATGTATTACGATCACTGAAATAATTTGTTGTATGGCGCACTGTTGCATGCATTAACAACTCACGAGATTGATCTGTGCATTTGTATATTTTGGTGTCCACATATTTGTATTATTGTACCCAAAAGTGTTAATTTGTTACTAATGTTTTAAGTACCTAGGAGGGACCCGGTGTTAAGTTTTTTTTATCTTTGTGAGGAACGTGAGCGCCCGATACCTAAAGGCCCAAGAGGCGCAGCAGGTGAATTGGGCCTATTAAAGAGTTTTGCTAAGGCTTACTTGATCTACACTAGAAAAGTCAGAAGCTAGTCTAGCTTGATGTGTGCACCTTTTATTTTCAAATGCCCTCTATACACGCAAACTTACAAAGAGTTTTGCAACACTAGAAAAAACATATTAAGCAGCACTAATACATGAAAGGTAAATCAATACTGCCATCTCAGTCGACACTATAACAGCCAGTTTTGTTAAAACCGGCTGTGATAACTATCACCACCGGTCCGTATTACGAACCAGCGATGCCGGTTTGTATGAACATTGGTATTGATAATTGTCATAGGCGGTTTGCATTACCCACAGACAGTGATAGTCCATCATCACAATTGATTGGCACCACCAACCTTTGATGATAATTTGGTCCGCCTCCTCGCGGATGGCTCGCCGTATGAACTGGCCATGAAAACAGTTTCATCCCTAGCTTATTGTACGATCCGTCAGTGATAATCATGCGGCCGCATAAAAAAATTCATATTTTTTTGAAATAGAGTTAGATGAAAACAAACTTTATACCAAGATCTACAACTTTGTAGTTGATGACTTTTCATTTGTAATCATTTACAGTCCTGGAATTCTGTTTGAAGCTACCAAAATTTGAAATTTTTAGTTAGAAATAATTTATGGTCTCAAATTTGTATATGAAGTTCTGAAATTAATTTTGAGATACAAAATTCTTCCATAGGTGTAGACATTGACAAATTCTTCATTTTCCTGAAACAATGCCCAACATATTAATTGCTTTGAACCTTCAGATTACAACCACATCAAAGGCCAAAACAATGGATACACAGAAGGCTAAAAACTATTCAAATGAAAAAGGCAATGAATACCAATATACAAAATTGAAAAGCAAAATATAGGACCAATTTTCCTTTTACTACTCCAAATGGCCCAGCATGCCACACTTCTGACAGCAATACAACACACTTCTGACAACCTTAGTGCCTTTTTGGAGACTTCCATAGCTCTAGATCCACCAAAACATATCCATATCCATTTTTTCGAGCCAAACTCCACCAACTCCACTATGGATGGGATCCATCAAATTCAATGGCGGATCTAGGAATAGATCAGGGGGCTGAGTTTTTCCCGCTCTCTTTCTTTCTTCTTCCTCCCTTTCTTCCTCATTCTTACTCCTCAAAAATAGAGGGGGCCTCCATTTTTTGTGGGGGTCTACGGGGGCTGGAGGCCCCCTAGACACACCGCTAGCTCCGCCCTGATCAAAATGGTGTTGCCCCAATATTCACCTAAATAGTAGATCTGCCTCAAGGGGTGCTCCACAAATTTAAGTATGGTGGAGTTAGAAAAGTTACCTACCATGTTAGTTATTGCACACATTTTGCTCTGAATCGGTATGTTCTTTCTTTCCCCCTTAACTAATCTGTGTTCTTCCCCACAGTGACCCACCATGCCTGCCCGTACCCACCGCGGCCGGCGAGCTAGGAGTCATGCCCACTGGATCCCGTCCACGAGGTCTGCCATAATGTGCGTTCTTCCATTGGCCCCACCGCACCGCACTGCCACCTCTATCCTGTCGCACCCGCCCACCAGGTCCTCTGGTCGTCGTACGCAGCCCCACGCTTTGCAAATTTCTTAGTTGACGTGCGAGCTGTGGTCTGGGGGGGAGGGGGCGGCTCCCATGGCCGCCGGCCATAGAGAAGGGGCCGGGAGTGGCGGCGGCCCGGCGGTGGAGGTGGAGGTGGGTTGTCCGGCGGAGGCCGCGGCGGCGCGGGAGCGCCGCTGGCCGGGCGGGGCCGGACAACCGGTGGGCAGTGGCCGGCGGCAGGGGCGACTGGACGGCGCGACGACAGCACGGTGGCGGGCTCGGTTAGGGAGGGTGGCGGCGGAGGCGGTCGACGGCGGGGGCGACGGAGGAAGAATGAATGAGAAAGGAGGAAGAAGAACAGTACCTACCTGGAGGTCGGGAGGAGGAAGATGAACAGTCTGTTCGCTAGGAACGCTCCTTGCGAACGCGCGCTGAGCAGCGTCCCCCCACGCTTTGCCACTACTACATAAAGCATTTGTAGGGACCGTACAACCATGGCTGCTTTTCGCAGCTAAAAATGACATTAGCAGGAACGGGTAACATATCCGCCCTTAAAAATCAATTTCTAGGGGCGATCGCGGCATGACCCGCCCCTGAAAATAAATTTGTAGGGGCGGGTGAACGCATGACCCGCCCTTAGAAATTGATTTTTAGGGGCGCATCACGACACGACCCACCCCTAGAAATAGATTTTTAGGGGCGGGTCACGCCGCGACCTGCCCCTACTAATTGAATAAAAAAATAAAAAAATGTTGAAGTAGCTGCTCTGAGCACCCGCTGTGCTCATGCCGCCGCCGTGTGCCACGGCCTCGCGTTAGGCACCGCCACCATGCTGTGTGCTCGCGCTCGGGCCGCGGCCACACGTGCTCGCTCCGCCACCGTAAGTCCCGCGCCGGGCACTCGTGACGCAGCCGGTCGCATGCCGCCGGGGCCTTCGTGTAAGGATATAGGGTAGCAAAAACAAAATTTTTCTACCATATAAACCAAGGAACATGGCTTTTATAAATCACGGAATTACCACTAGACGCGTGGTTGCGGAACTTCTGTAGCGCGTCGGTGTAGTGCAAATGGAAGCCGGCAGTGCAGTTGCGTGAACCACCTCACGAACGACTCATCCTTGTGCAGCAAGCGTAGCACCTCAACGAAGTCCACACGTACGGGAAGAAGCGTCGCACTTCGGATTGCTAGATCCGCGAGAACAGCTAGGGCTTGATGCACAGGAGGGAGGCGCCAGCAGGGGCGGCGACCAGCAAGGGGGGGGGGGTGGCGACCAGCAGGAAGCTAGGGTTCAAGGGATGTCGCCCCCCTTGCTTATATAGGCCTGGGGCTGTTGACACCAGATTTTAACATGTGTCAAGGAAGAGTGTTGCAAAGGAGAAAAGATTCTGAATGGTACGAACGGTGGATTTGGGAAGGTGATCGTGCATCGCCGGTGAAGATCTTGTTGACCGAGGGATGGGAAGTTGACCAGATATTTTGGCTTCGGTTTGACAAGAGTTATCTTATTTTAGAATTAGTTTTGTTTTATAGGATAGAATCGTGCTTTGCCATAATCGGTTAGGATTGTGTTAGCGTAGGGTATAGATATGAGCCCCTCCGGCTATTGTAAACATTGATACACATCCAACAAACACAAAATTTACTCTACTTGCACTTTACTTTTTCGTCGGCGACTTCGCCACCCTTTTTCTTTTTCCGCGAGTTCTTTCAAGCTGATCAAGGACGCCTCACATTTGAGCGACTTGGTTTGCTGGTAAGTCTTCGTATACCGAGAAAATCTGAGCTTTAGCTTCTGGGCACATCGCTGTGGCTTCGTTCAGATCTATTCAAAATTTACCGAATTTATTTAAGCTTTGATCTCGGGCGTATCGCTGGTTTCTCATTTAGATTTATTCATAAACTATTCGGCTTAGTAATCTGTTTAATCGGCTGTAAGCTCCTCGTTTGTCACGATAAACTTTGTAAAGCTGATTCGATCGGTTACAAGCTTAGCTTTGTCTAGATTCATACATTCATGGGTTTGTAAATTGTTATCTGACACGTGTCGGCTCAAGATCTAGCCGTCTAGTTGCATACCGGTATTGGCAGTTCATTGCCGATTCCTTGTAGATCGTCTTTATTATAGCTTTTTATACTCGATCTGCTGTTGTTTTCTGTATCGGCAGAGCCTTGCCGATACGCTGCGTGAGAGTGATTCGGAAATCCAGCCGATACACTCTTGAATTTGACTGTTTGCTGTTTCCTTGTCAATTTATAGGTCAAATTGACTGGCACGCCTTGGTTTGAATCAAGTGTAGTCCGAGCTTGGCGTACGGGGCTCTCAGGCTTGGTGTGTGATCGTTTTGCGTCAACACATCTTTTGGCACGCCCGGTGGGAAGAGAAACATCAACATGTCAACTGAAGGGAAGGATAAGGTTTCCCCGCAGAATCAGATCCCAATCGACAAGGACCAACTGAAGGAAGAGCAAAAAGCAGAACTCAAGGTAGCCATTGAAGCTTATGAACAGCGGTGCCTTTTATCCTACAGCACCAATAGGAGTGGAGAGGTAATCAAAAAGTATGATTTTCCTACTCTTCCACCCTATGATGAGTCACAGAAGGAGGACAGGATGGTGCATATGATGAATCAAGCGATCGGGCAAGCTTTCTTGAGTCATGCTCCGATCATGGCCAATTCTGTTCACAATGCTGTGCTCAAGACACTACAAGATAGGGGGATGCTTGGCTTCGTGGGACCGGCCTATCAACAGGCCAATCAGATGGTTTTCTCCCCTACTGGATCGGCTACTGAGACATCACCGATTGACCCTCAGGCTCAAACAGATGGGAATATCGTAGATGCACAGCCGATTAGTACTGTAGCACCAACTCAGTTTCCTCTTGTGTACACCAGTTCCACGCTGATGGCTACGCATGCACAAGAAAACTACATGCCAGGGTTCCTAGTTGGCTGGAATCCTGCTACTGGATTTGGTATGCCTCTAGAATACATGATGCCATCTCCAGCAGGGCAGCCAAGTTCATCGGCTTCGCAGCCAATGAATCAGCAAGTTGATGCATCGGCTTTACAGCCGACCCAGTCTCAAGACGCCGCACCGGCTCCACAGTTGTCGGTTACACCTGCGTCAGCACTATCGCCAGCGAGTCCAAACAACGTGTTGGCTCCATGTCTGACACCTCAACAGCAGAATCTGGCAATGATGATACAGCCCAAGTCTCCTACAGAGGTCCTGGAAAATAGACTTCCTCATGCTAATGGAGTTTCCTGGGTATTCCATGATCCTATGACTGGTTTTGTGCGTCACGTGAATGTGCCTAACTTACCTCCTGTGGCACAGCAACAACCTAGTCAGAGGTCAGCACAGAATAGTCACAACAATGAGATGGTGCTCTACCAGTCGCCATCCAATCAAGTCACTCAGCAAGCTGCGCGGACTGCATCGGCTGCTCTGCCGATGACCACACCCAGTGCACAACCAGCATCAGCAGCTTTGCCGATAGCTTTGCCAACGCTACAGTCAGCATCAACTGATGGTCAGCAGATTAACTGGGCATCCAAGATTGCTGAAGTGATGAGGGATCAGTTTGGTTTGAAGCTTAAGCAGCAGAATTTGATGTAAAGAACTCCATATCCAGCTGCGTGTTGCCCCACAAGTACATGCTTCTAGATTTCACCAAGTTTTCTGTACAGGGGGAGGTCTCCACAGTGGAACACATCAACAGATTCATCATGCAGTGTGGAGAAGCATCTCAGAACGACGCATTGAAGGTGCGTTTGTTCTCTATGTCTCTCTTTGGATCGGCCTTTACATGGTTCACGACGTTGCCAGCCAACTCCATAATATTCTGGGCCGATCTAGAGAAACAGTTCCACCAGTTCTTCTACTATGGTATAGAAGAGATGAAACTGACCAATTTGACCAACTTGAGACAAAGGAATGATGAATCGGTCACTGCCTTCATTCAGAGGTTCAGAGATGTCAAGAACCGGTGCTTTAGTCTGGTTCTGTCTGATCAGCAGCTTGCAGAAGTTGCTTTCCAAGGACTCTTGCCGGACATCAAGGAGAAGTACGCCTCCCAAGAGTTCTACAGCATCAGGCAGATGGCTCACAGGGGAGATCGAACCATATGAGTAGAAGAGGAGCAACTTTCAGAAGAAAGTTAATTTTGTTGAATGCTTAGATGCCTCCAATTCAGATGATGACCAGATGGTAGGATCGGCTGAGTGTGTTCAGAACAACAAAAAGCCGATCTCATGTCCATTTGGCAACAAATAGCCCGAGAAGTATGGGTTCGACATTACTAAGGCTGACAAGATCTTTGACATGTTGCTGTCAGAGGGGCAGATTAGGCTGAAGCCGTATCACAAGATCCCGACAGATCAGGAGTTGAAGAACATCAAGTACTGCAAGTGGCACAATGCAACATCTCATGATACAAATGAGTGCAAAGTGTTTCGTCAGCAGATACAATCAGCTATAGAGCAGAGGAGGCTCAAGTTTGAGACACCCAAAAAGCCGATGAAGATTGATGGGCACCCGTTTCCTGCTAACATGGTAGATGTTGGAGGAAGGAGAAACACATTGCAGACAAAGGTGCTCAGATCACAATCGGCCAAGGAGTCTGGAGCCGTTGATCCTAAAGCTCAGATAACGGCTGATGAAGCCAAAGGCAAGGAGCCGCAACAGAAAGAGGAATCTGCAGCAACAAAAAAGAAGGTCACGTCTCGGATGTTGCTGAATAAGTTCCAGCGTGATCAAGAGAGGCGACAGTACAGAGAGAAAGGAGGCTCCCAGGAGAGGAGTCAGGTCAGAGGTATGGCGTGTCAAGCCAAGGGCCGATGATAAGCAGCAATCGGGACCATCGGCTGCACCTGTTAACATGGTTACTATGCTTCCACCGATCCAAGCAGTCGGTTTCCCAAACCGTTCCTAATGGATGAGTTCCTAGATGATGAAGGGAAACTGGGGCATGGGTTCACGTCGGCCGATGCTTTGGAAGAGGTAGACATTGGGGATGGAGATAGACCAAGGCTGATGTTTATTAGTGTCAAGTTAGATCCTGAGTATAAGCAAGAATTTGTGAAGCTGTTAAAAGAGTATAAGGATTGTTTTCTTGGGAATATTATTAGATGCCAGGTTTGGATCGATCTATTGTTGAGCATCGGTTACCTATTAAACCTGGATATCGGCCACATCAGCAGGGTTCAAGACGGTGCAACCCTAAGATTTTACCAGATATAAAGGCCGAAATTACAAAGTTAACAGAAGCAAAGTTCATCAGGCAATGCAGATATGCTGAATGGATATCTAATGTGGTCCCTGTGTACAAGAAGAATGGAAAGCTACGTGTGTGCATTGACTTCAGGGATCTCAACAAAGCTACACCGATGCATGGTTACCCAATGCCAGTTGCCGATATGTTGGTAGATGCTGCCGCAGGACACAAGGTGATCAGTTTTATGGATGAGAATGCTGGATATAATTAGATATTCATGGCTGAGGAAGATATTCATAAGACTGCATTCAGATGTCCAGGACATGTTGGTTTGTTCGAGTGGATTGTCATGACCTCTGGATTGAAAAATGCTGGAGCAACATACCAGAGGGCGATGAATTATATCTTCCATTAGATTATCGGCAAGATTGTAGATGGTGAAATCCAAGGGGTACCAAGAACATTTGGCTGACTTACGCAAAGCTTTGGAATGTACTAGAAAACATGGGTTGAAGATGAATTGTAACAAATGTGCATTTGGTGTGTCGGCTGGTCAATTCCTTGGGTTTATGGTTCATGAAAGAGGAATTGAGATTAGTTGGAAAACTATTACAGCCATTAACCAAGTAGTGGCTCCAGAGATAAAGGTTGAACTTCAATCATTGATCGGCAAGATTAATTTTATTCGGAGATTTATTGCTAATCTGTCCGGTAAAATTCAGCCGTTCAGTTCTTTATTGAAGTTGAAGGCCGATCAGAAGTTTATATGGGGGAAGCGCAGCAAAAGGTGTTACATGAAATCAAGCAGTATCTAACATCGCCTCCTGTGCTGGTTCCACCGCAGAAGCACAAGCCATTTAAATTATATTTATCGGCTGATGAACGTGCTATCGGATCGGCCCTTATTCAAGAGTTCGGGGGAAAAGAACGTGTGATATAGACTCTTGGATGCTGAAACCAGGTATTCTCCTGTCGAAAGGTTATGTCTTTGCTTATACTTCTCTTGTACTAAGCTTAGACATTATTTATTATCGGCTGAGTGTGTTGTGGTAAGCAAAGATGACATGATTAAGTACATGCTCTCGTTGCCGATTTTGAATGGGAGAATTGGAAAGTGGATTCTGGCCTTATCAGAGTTTGATTTGAGATATGAATCGGCTAAAGCAGTTAAAGGGCAAGTCATGGCTGATTTTGTTGTTCAACATTGTGGGCCAGAACTGGGAGTTGTTGATCTAGTTCCATGGACATTGTTTTTTGATGGTTCATCAAGTGGAGTTGGATCTTGTATTGGCATTGTCTTGGTGTCGCCTCGGGGGGCAACGTTTGAATTGTCTTTTCCAATAGAAGCTACTGCTACTAACAATCAGGCTAAGTACCAAGTTTTGCTTAAGGGAATTCTGCTGTTACAAGAAATCGGAGCCAATGCAGTAGAGATATTTGGGGATTCTATGTTGGTGGTCAATCAATTGATAGGCACATACGAGTGCAAGGATGATATTCTACGGGTTTATCATGAGGAGTGTTGCTAATTGATGAAAGAATTTAAAAAGGTGACCATAGAGCATGTACCCAAGCTTTATAATGGTGATGCCAATCGGCTGGCACAGCATGCTTCTGGTTATCGGCCGATAGAAGGTGTAATGGCTCTCGAGTTGCCTGCTGATGATTAGAGGAAAGAGATTGTAGATTATTTGGAAGATCCCTCCAAGAAAGTGAGCCAGAGAATCAGATTTCAAGCGACTAAATATGTGCTCGAGGGGGAGTTATATTACTGAACGATTGATGGAGTTTTGCTCAGATGCCTTGACAAGGAAGAAGCTAAGGTCTTGATGGGAGAAATACATGAAGGTGTCTGTGGTTCACATCAATCGGCTTACAAGATGAAGTGGATGATCAGAAGAAATGGGTACTCTTGGCCAACCATGTTAGAAGATTGCTTCACTTATTATAAGGGTTGTCAAGGGTGTCAGAAATTTGGTAATGTGCAAAAAGCACCTGCATCGGCTATGAATCCCATTATTAAGCCGTGGCCATTTAGGGGATGGGGAATTGATTTGATTATACAAATTTATCCACCATCCAGCAAGAATCATAAGTTCAAACAGGTAGCGACAGATTATTTCACCAAGTGGGTCGAAGCAATTCCTTTGAAGACTGTGACATCCAAAGAGATGATTGAGTTCGTAAAGGA
Organism: Panicum virgatum; assembly: GCF_016808335.1. Taxonomy (NCBI): domain Eukaryota; kingdom Viridiplantae; phylum Streptophyta; class Magnoliopsida; order Poales; family Poaceae; genus Panicum; species Panicum virgatum. Next base: position 68,509 of record NW_024376359.1, read on the forward strand.
ACATATTGTTTATCGGTTTGGTACTCCACAGACTATTACAACCGATCAAGACAGTATGTTTATTTCAGAGGAATTTGGAGAATTTGCTGCGAGTATGGAAATTAAATTGTTGAATTCTTCTCCATATTATGCTCAAGCCAATGGTCAAGCGAAGCTTCCAATAAAGGAATCATTAAGTTGATTAAGAGAAAGATTGAGGAGCAACCAAAGAAGTGGCATACAACTCTTAATGAGGCTTTGTGGGCCTATAGGATGTCTTGCCATGGAGCTACCAAAGTATCCCCGTATCAGCTAGTATATGGACATGAAGCTATACTTCCTTGGGAAACTCGGCTTGGTTCTAGACGGGTTAGGTTTCAAGATCAGTTGACAGCTAAGGACTATGCTGCGCTAATGAAAGACGAGTTGGAGGATTTGGCTGGACATCGGCTAAACGCTCTCATCAATATTGAAGCTAATAAAGCTAGAGTGGGCCGATGGTATGATAAGAAAGTCAAAGCCAAAACTTTTGACCCAGGGGACTTGGTATGGAAGATGGTTTTGCCGATAGGAACTAACGATCCCAAGTTCGGCAGATGGTCCCCAACGTGGGAAGGACCATACAAGATCAGCAGATGTGTTCCTGAAAACGCGTATATTCTGAAAACATTGGAAGGGGAAGAGTTTTTCAGTGTGCTTAATGGAAAATATTTGAAGAAATACTACCCAAGTGTGTGGGTAGATGCATAACCGATTATACTAAGGATTGGTTGGTTTCAAATATAGCCGATGTGGAGAAGGTATCGCCATTAGTGCAAAAATAAGAAAGGGCTTGATCGTAATGGAACACGTTCAATACTTTCATGGCCGATATGACATATATCGCCCTTAGATCAAAAATACAATCTAGATACGTGAATTTGAGTTTGGTTTGGATTTCACGTTGTGATTTTATTTGAAGATACCGGAGTTCTTTGTGGGTGATCTTTCGATTTCGGATTATGGGGACGTATCGGTTCATTCAGTATGGCAGTTGCGGATTGCAGTATGAAAATTAAAGGAGAAACTGAAGCATGTCAGAGGCGAAAAGTGAAAAGGGGAGAGGGCCCGTTCATTGATTATATTTACAAAAAGATCTAGATAGGCTGTTACATAGTACAACCTAATCTGACTCATCTCCGAAAACATTGCTAACCACCCCGTCCAAGCTAACGTCGCCTACGACGACATCAGCCGGGAAGTAGAGGTCGTCGACAAGCTCCTCGAAGGCCTCCCGCGCCGCGCCCCACTCGGGGAAGACCGGCTCCCACTGCTGGAAGTCCGCCCCGGACATGGTGGAGATCACAATGATGGCCCTGGCGGCGCCCTCGTGAGGTCCGTGGCGGGCGACCTCCTTGATGCAGGTCGGGATGTTCCGCAGGCGCGCGGCGACGGTGCTCCCTCGCGCATTCACCTAGTCGATGGCGACCCGGGAAGCGTCCAGGAGGGTCTGGACCTGCAACTCCAAGTCTGGAAGATGAAGAGATTAGAGCAAGAACTCAAAGATGATCGCAAGAGAAGGTGTGGTCAGAAGGACTTACTGGCGACCTTGGTGTCGGTGTTGGAAAGCTGGCCACGGATGATGACCTGGTCCGTCTGCGCCCGGTCGAGCTCGCGGCGGGCTTCGTCCCGCTGGCGGAGGAGGTCGCAGTTGAGGCCCTGAGTGCCTTCATCCAGGGTTTGGAAGTTGGCAGGGAGCTTGACGTCGATGTCCCTATAGAAAATCAAAAACTAGTCAGATGTAGATCTGAGGAGTAGCATTGGCGGAGGAGAGAAGCATCTTACCCAAGATGGGGACGGAGCGGTAGAGGAGCGCCAGAGGAACCCTCGCCGGCGTGCTTGTTGCTTGCCATCTGCTTGGAGGAAGAAAGGAAGACTGGGGTTTTTTGGGGCTGAAGAAGGAAGAAAGCAAAGGAGGCTATGGCCGATGGAGAAGTTACAGTGCCGATGGGGTTATTTATAGCCCAAGATGAAGAAGATGAATCGGTTGCGGTGCACTGGTATGGTTTTTACCCCTGGGTTTAATTGAGGAGCGTATGGGTAAAAAAGACGGACGGTGAATCGGCAGATTCCCGTTGTTTTGGAAGGGAAGATGAAAGGAGAGGGGCAAAGAAGAGATTTTCGTTCGCCCACCCGCACGAGAAGCGAGAAGGCAGTAATGAGAAGACCGTTCGGCAGCGTAATCATGACAAAAGATTAATTTCAAAGTAAAAAGGACATTTTACTCCAAAATTGGGGGGCATGTGTTGACACCAGATTTTAATATGTGTCAAGAAACAGTGTTGCAAAGGAGAAAAGATTCTGAATGGTACGAATGGTGGATTTGGGAAGGTGATCGTGCATCGCCGGTGAAGATCTTGTTGACCGAGGGATGGGAAGTTGACCAGATATTTTGACTTCGGTTTGACAAGAGTTATCTTATTTTAGAATTAGTTTTGTTTTTATAGGATAGAATCATGCTTTGCCATAATCGGTTAGGATTGTGTTGGCGTGGGGTATAAGTATGAGCCCCCTCGGCTATTGTAAAGATTGATACACATCCAACAAACACAAATTTACTCTTCCTTGCACTTTACTTTTCCGTCGGTGACTTCGCCACCCTTTTTCTTTTTCTGCGAGTTCTTTCAAGCTGATCAAGGACGCCTCACATTCGAGCGACTTGGTTTGATGGTAAGTCTTCGTTTACCGAGTAAATCTGAGCATTAGCTTCCGGGCGCATCGTTGTGGCTTCATTCAGATCTATTCAAAATTTACCGAATTTATCTAAGCTTTGATGTCGGGCGTATCGCTGTTTTCTCATTTAGATTTATTCACAAACTATCCAGTTTCGTAATCTGTATAATCGGCTGTAAGCTCCTCATTTATCACGATAAACTTTGTAAAGCTGATTAGATCGGTTACAAGCTTAGCTTTGTCTAGATCCATATATTCGTGGGTTTGTACATTGTTATCTGGCACATGTCGGCTCAAGATCTAGCCGTCTAGTTGCATACCGGTATCGGCAGTTCATTGCCGATTCCTTGTAGATCGTCTTTATTATACGCTTTTTATACTCGATCTGCTGTCGTTTTCTTTATCGGCAGAGCCTTGCCGATACGCTGCGTGAGAGTGATTCGAAAATCCAGCCGATACACTCTTGAATTTGACTGTTTGTTGTTTCCTTGCCAATTTACAGGTCAAATTGACTGGCACGCCTTGGTTTGAATCAAGTGCAGTCCGAGCTTGGCGTACGGGGCTCTCGGGCTTGATGTGTGATCGTTTCGCATCAACATGGGCACCCCCTTTGGTGGGCCCTGGTGGGCCCCACCTTGGGCACCCCTTAGGTGGGCTGCCCTGAGCCCACCCGAGGTCCAACCCTATGGGCCTAATGAGGCTCGTTAGTGCATCTAAGCCCAATCTAATTTGGATCTCATCCTCATTAGGCTTCTGGCCCTTAAGTGTGTGACCCTATGGGC